>NC_057802.1:221874573-222008467 GCF_018294505.1 Triticum aestivum
CCCCTCCTCTGTTTTCTGCTTCCTGCTGGTTATGCTGAAGAGAAGAGCTTGGGGCCAGGCCCCGGGCTTCTTCTTGAGGCCGACATCGCCGAATGTTGGTGCTAGTGCTCAGGGAGTGATCCTGGTCCATGCTGTGGGAAATGTCATCTCCCCTGTCGTGGAGAGATGCTTGCCCCTCCCGCCCAGGTCGGCGGCCTATCAGGCAATGCGGTGTCCAGCCTCGGGCCTTTGCTACTTGCTGGCTCGGCAGCTAGGCCCTTGGTGTCTTCGGGGCTCGCCCGGGAGGCGGGGCTGGAGATCGTTGACAATCCTAGCACTGCCCCTTCCGGAGGCCTTGGAGCTGATGTCGATGAGAGGTGCGCTTTCCTGCCCGCCGAGGTGGGGAGTGGTGCGCCTCGAGCCCCCTGGCCACCTTGGCTGTACGCTGTCTCCCCGAAGAGGGCGTCGGATCGTGAGGTCGGCGCTCCCCTGGGATGGTGTTGATGGATATGAAGCCAAGGGAGACAGAGAAGGCAGGAGGCAGGCCGTGCAATCGAAGTATGATAGCATCGATGCGTTCGTCTTGTACTAGCGACCTGTTACCCGTCTGTCTAGCTCTCCCCCTCTTTCCCGACATCGTCACCACCGTCTTATCAGCTGCCGGGGAAAGGCTCGCCTCCTCTGGTGCTTGCGCTCCCCCAGTGATCATCCAGCTAGGCCCCGACGTCCTTTCCTGTCGGTGCCTGTGCTGGAGTCTATTGACTGGTCCTGGAAGTGGTGACTAGGGGGTAGCTATGGTGCTCCTTCTGTCCTCCTCCTTCGCAGCCTCGCCACTCCCGATCCTGCCAGGGTGCGTCTGGCAGGCCCTGATGGGATCGGGGTGGCGTTGTGCTGGTGCATATCTTGTCCTCCTCTCTTCCCACTACACTACCTGGGACAAGAGGGACAGGGAGAGGAGTTTACGGGGCACTTATCTTTTTTTCAATCTTAAACTTGCCGGCACTTGCAAATTTTTAATTCAAATAATGTAATATCTCAAGTCCATGTTTGTGTTTTGTAATTTTTGTACTTGTATTATCAGCATATCAATGAAAAAGATGAACCTTGCCGGGAACTCGTTGTCGGTGTCAAAACCGGCAGATCTCTGGTAGGGGGTCCCGAACTGTGCGTCTGAGGATTGAAGGTAACAGGAGACCAGGGACACGATGTTTACCCAGGTTCGGGCCCTCTTGATGGAGGTGATACCCTACTTGCTGCTTGATTGACTTTGATGAGTATAGGGGTTACAAGAGTTGATCTACCTCGAGATCGTAATGACTAAACCCTAGATGTCTAGTTTGTATGATTATGATGATCTCTATGGACTAAACCCTCCGGTTTATATGGACACCGGAAGGGGCTCGGGTTGTACACAGTCGGTTTACAGAGAAAGGAAGTTTCATATCCGAACGCGAGGCTTGCCATCCACGCAAAGGAGAGTCCCATCCCGACATGGGGGAAGGCCTTAAATCTCATATCTTTACGGCCCATTAGTCCGGCCCATATCACATAGCACGGATGCTTGGGGACCCCCTAATCCAGGACTCCCTCAGTAGCCCCCGAACCAGGCTTAAATGACGTTGTGTCCGGTGCGCTGATTGTCTTCGGCATTGCAAGGCGGGTTCCTCCTCCTCCAAATATCCAAAGCAATTTGAACAAAAGAACGGTATTTGGCTTTTCAATGATGACCCAGTATCCGGCTTCATATCTTTGGCTTTGTAAGGTGGGCCCTCCCTGATACTCTGGGCAGCTTCGGCTTTACATTAAACATCATACCTTTCAACTTCTGCGCCACCATCACCTCGGCTTCCACGTGTCAGATGAATACAAAGGGTCCAAGTGTTTTTACAAATAACACCTGACTTTATAGGAAAGGCGTCTATTTAAGGAGACTGGATCTTAAATGCCATTCCACAACAAGCGAAAATCCTTAGAGCTTGTCATAGGAAACCGCGCAAACATGGCTGGCGCTCCCAGTTCTTCCTCATGCCCCCATGGCCGTCAAAAAGGAGATTGGGAGAGCTCGGTATCCCACGCCCAGCTGACCAAGCTTCAGACGCAGGGGTATCTCCCTCCCGTGGATCTAGTCCCCATTCGGGCGGGATTAACTTCCATCAATGGCGAAGCCCTGGTGGGAAACTTCCCCAATCCTACTGAAGGGGACCGATTGTGCTTCGTTTCCTTCCTATTAAGAGGCTTTGGATTTCCAATCCACCCTTCCCTCCGAGGTCTCCTGGAGTATTATGGCCTCCAACTGCACAATCTTACGCCGGGCTCCATCCTGCACATCGTGGGTTTTGTCGCTCTTTGCGAGCTGTTCCTAGGCTGTGAGGCCCATTTTGAGTTATGGAGGAAACTTTTTTGCCTCGTCCCCCGCTCCCAAAAGGGATCCATATTCGAGGTGGGCGGTGCCGAAGTATGGGGCGTAGCCGGGATAGGATACCTGTCAGGCACTCTGAAGAAGGCATCCGAAGAGTGGCCCTCAGAATGGTTTTATGTTGAAGATGTTGTTCTTCCAGACCCAATCCGACGGGGCCTTCCCGAATTTTCCAATGCCCTATTAAAGAAGCGCACCAGCTGGCGCCCCCAAAGCGTCGAGGAGGAAGACAGTGCGGAGATTATGAAGCTAATGAGCAAGATAAAAATACTTGCCCAATCCGGACTATCCATAATTGAGGTAATGGCGATTTCAATAACGCGAGGCGTTCAGCCACTCCAATCCAGGGGACTCCCTATGTGGCATTACAACGGGGAAGATGACGCATCACGCTGCAGGTGCAAAGGTCCGGACAACTTTGCCTCCTTGGCTGCCATGTTGGCCGATCTTTACAAAGGGGAGAAAGAAGATTTTACTCTCCTTAAATGCTGAGAAGGTCTTTCCATGTACAACCCTGCTAGCTGGGTGAGCTTTCGATCAGTAGCCTTATTCAATCCTCCTCCTGAGTCGTACTTAGTTGAACTTAGTTCGACTATTTTTAACTGGAATGGAGAAAGGTCGTTGCGGGGATCCATAGTCCCGCTCCGCAGCCGGGGGACCATGTTCGAGACGTAGATCCCGGATTTGAAGAAGATCCGGATATTTTCATAGAGCTTGAGGGGGTCTTTAATCAGGTGAGCTACGACGACCCGGAAGTGTCCATTATAGCCGATTACCCCGGCCTTCTCCCCTCCTCCCACGTAAGTACCTAGGAGACGTCTCCTCCAAAAGATATTTCTCATTGCACCTCACCCACCGCACTGTCTCGTGCTCCAAACGGGCGGCTCTCGTCTCGCCACGCCGTATCCGAGGCGTCCCTTAAGAGGGTGGCGCTTGCGCAGGGAGGGTCTTCGAAAAGAAAGGCGGATGGCGATACTACCGAGCCCCAACCTTCATCAAAGAGGTATGGTTTTTAATATGCACTAGGTAGACATACTGGATTGTGATGTTTCCAGTTGTGCCACATTTTTAGGAAGAGCATACGTCGGACTATGTCTGAAGACTTCGCTGGTCATGCATCAACCAATCCGACCCCGAACCCTGCCCCAAGTTCTAGGGTTGATACGGGTGCAATGCCGGATTGTCCCCGAGAATTCGGATAATGTATCCGTCACCAACTCCGAAGTGGAGAGTAAGATGAACCATCGGCACCGGAGGGCGGCTATGCGCGACCCACATTTCACCGAAGAGGCATTCAATGCTTTCAGCTCACCAGATGCATACATGCAAGCTACTCGGGATGGGCTTGCTGGAGCCACTCACCAGCTTTCAAAGGATATGCGGGTCATCACTATTGTGTAGATGTAATAATCATATGCCAGTAGCCCCCGAGCCTTGAAGCAGTTGGCCCAACTAATTTAAGGGTCATTACGCCATCAGGTACTCACGGAGAAGAATAACACATTATCCAAGGAGCTGGAAGAATGTAGAACTAAGCTAACTGTTGCCACCGCCGAACTTGAAAATTTAAAGAAATCCAAGGGGCACCCGATGGTAAGCACAACAGTATCCGGAGAATATTATTCCATACCCACAATGATTCTAACTATGCATTGGTTTTTGTATGCAACGGCAGGATCGTCGGACCGGTTTGACGAAAGGCTAAGGGCTGCTCAGGGGGACAAAGAACATGCCAAAGGGCAACAAGCCATTGGTCAATGTGTATTAACACGGACCATTAATGAGAAGAACAAACTACAAGATGCAAACATCAAGCAAGCCGATGAGCTGAAGGACATACGAGCCCAACTGGCGGATGCCTTGGAGGAGAACAGAAAGCTGAAAGGCGGCATATTTAGTATGCTCTTGAACCTCACTTTCGTATGGTCCCCTGATGGAAAGTTTAACAAGTTTGTTTCTGTAGGTGTGCTAACTAGGCGGCCCGAAGGAGAAGTTTCCGGATTTCAAGGCGATCTGCTACAAGAGCTGTCCAAAGTGCATGAGCGAGCTCGAAAGGCAATGAGGAACATCGCTAAGGCTTTATGGCCATCCGATTCTCCTCCAGGAAGTATGGAGGAACTTGTGAATTTATTCAAGGGGGCTCGTCGCCGTTTTGGGCTATGGAAGATATCAGCATGCCGAGAAGGTGCACGAGAGGCCTGGGCCATGGTGAAAATGTGGTACACCGGACTTGATCCGAATCATATGGCCCGGGTCAGCCCTCGGGGACCAGATGGACAAGAAATTCCTGTTAGCTTGGTGTATGACCAAGTAAAGATAGCCGGCAAGTTTTCACTACAGGATTGTAAACTAGACTACTTGTTAGATGGTCTAGAGGAGGAAGAAATTTTTCAGTCCAAGTAGCAATGTACTATTATGGACAAACTTATCCCCAACCGAATTGTAAAACGATTGTCATGGCACACCTTCTGCTTCAACCTCCAAAACCCAAGGTTCGGAGTGTTTCCGAATACTATACCGTCGGTAAACACCAAAGTATGTTTGGAAACCAGGAAGTCCGGTCATAGTTGCTTGAACAAACAAGTTGTATTCGGGGAGTTATGTTATATTACATTTGATCATAAGAAACATCTTCCAGAGAGAATAGTTCTATTAAGGGTTCCTCTCCCTGGGCCAGCATGTGTTGTTGTGCATGCCTAAGCTGTGATGCGAAAAATCACATTACACGTTATATTTTGGGGGCTTATATTGCAACAAGGGCAGTTCGTCTTTTGTCCGCCGACCAATTATTCCCTTAAGAACGCTAGCTTTCGGCTTCACCCGTCTGAGGTACACGTCCGGATAACCCAGCTGTAACAATCGCAAAGGTGCTCACTTTATGCCCTAGCCGAACAAGCGGGAACGTAGGGCATAAGCACAGAAGCCAGGCAACCCAGCTTGGCAAACACTTAAGTCAAAAGGTGCATATGATGGCGAAGAAAAGACATATATGAGAAGATGACACATATATACGCTGAGCTTGATGCTCGAAAAATAATAATAAGCTTCTGTGAAAAGAAGCCCCCAGGTATTGTGGGGTATGTACATTTAAGGATGCATACCCCTTAAGTGTGCGGTTTATCCGAACACGAGCTAGAAGTCGTATAAAAACAAAAAGAAGAAAGAGAAAAAAGAGAAAAAGGTAACGAACAATGAGTCCGGACTTAGGCGTAGAATCTTCAGAGTCTGGCAGCGTTCCATGGGTTCGGTTCTAAGCGATTGTCTGATGCATTACGAAGGCGATAGGCTCCTCAAGTGAGAACTTCATCTATAATGAAGGGACCCTCCCATTTGGGTTTGAGCTTGTCCTTTTTCTTCTTTGGTAGGCATAGAACGAGTTCACTAACATTATAAGTCTTGGCCCGCACTTCTCTGCTTTGGTATCTTCGAGCTTGTTGTTGGTAGAATGTTGAACGAGCTTTTGCGACATCGCACTCCTCCTCCAGACCATCTAAGTCATCTTGCTGATCGAGCTCGGCCTCTCTATCTTCGTACATGCGCACTCGAGGTGAGTCATGAATAATATCGCAGGGCAAGACGACCTTTGGGCCGTACACCATGAAGAACGCTGTGTATCTGGTCGTGCGATTGGGTGTGGTCCGCAGCCCCCAGAGTATGGAGTCGAGCTCCTCAACCCAGTGTTTATCTGACTCCTTTAAGGATCACACTAGTCTGGGTTTAACGCCGCTCATTATCAGGCCATTAGCCCGTTCGACTTCACCATTTGCTTGAGGGTGATACACGGAGGGGTAATCAAGCTTGATGCCCAGATTAGCACACCAAGTTTTTACCTCGTCGGCTGTAAAGTTAGAGCCGTTATCGGTGATGATGCTGTGTGGGATACCATAACGGTGTGCGACACCGGATATGAATTCTATCACTAGTCCGGCTTCAGCTGTTTTAGCTAGTTTGGCCTCTATCCACTTAGTGAATTTATCTACCATGACCAGCAGGTATTTTTTTCTTATGGCTTCCCCCTTTAAGGGGTCCGACCATGTCAAGCCCCGAGACCGGAAATGGCCAAGTAATGGGGATTATTCGTAGGGTGGTAGGTGGCATATGGCTTTGATTGGCGAAAACTTGGCATCCTACACAACGTTGGACGAGGTCTTGTGCATCTGCTTGGGCGGTAGGCCAGGAAAAACTCGTATGGAAGGCCTTACTTACAAGGGCCCGAGCTGCGGTGTGATGGCTGCCAAGATCAGCATGGATTTTGGGCAAGAGCTACTGCCCCTCTTCTCCGGAGATACATCTTTGAAGGACTCCGGTAGTACTTTTCTTGTACAGCTCTCCTTCATGAACCTTGTAGGCTTTCGAGTGTCGAACAATGAAACGAGCCTCATTCCAGTCCTCAGGGAGCTCCCGCCTATTAAGGTAGGCCAGGAAGGGTTCGGTCCATGGGGCGATTATTGCCATGATTACATGGGCGGAAGGTGTTGGCTATGTGCCCGAGCCCCCGATGATATCTGAATCGTGTTCGGCATCTGGGGGCGTGCTCGGCGCCGAACTGGTGGTTCCACTCTCGTCCTGCCATACTACGGATGGCTTGAATAGCCGCTCCAGAAAGGTGTTAGGTGGAACGGGGTCGCGTTTAGCACCCATTCGAGCAAGGATGTCTGCTGCTTGGTTACTGTCTCGGGCCACGTGATGGAACTCAAGCCCCTCGAACCAAGTTGATATTTTGAGCACGACATTGCGGTAAGCTTCCATATTTGGATCTTTTGCGTTCAATTCTCCGTTTATTTGGGATATTGCTAGATTTGAATGCCCTCGCACCTCAAGGCGTTGTATGCCCATAGAAACAGCCATCCGGAGAACATGCAATAGGGCCTCATATTCGGCTGCGTTATTGGAGTACGTATACATGATTTGCAGTACATAACAGACTGTGTCCCCTGTAGGGGATGATAGGATAACACAGACCCCTAATCCGGCTAAAATTTTATTTCTACCAACCCAGCTGTTGCCGCGTCCGTCCACTCAAAGTGGTCGGTACGCCGAAGCAGGCGATATAGTGGCAGCGCCTTTTCTCCCAATCTGGAGATAAAGCGGCTCAAGGCTGCCACGCACCCAGCTAGTTTTTGGACTTATTTTAGGTCTGTTTGTATTGCCAACTGTGATAGGGCTCGGATTTTGGCTGGGTTTCCCTCGATTCCTCGATTGGAAACGACGAACCCGAGCAGCTTTCCCGCCGAAACGCCGAAAACGAATTTTTCCAGATTGAGCCGTATGTCATATGTTCGGAGGTTGTCGAATGTAATACGTAAGTCGTCCACCAATGATTCGACATGTTTGGTTTTGATTACTACATCATCTACATATGCCTCCAACGTCTTGCCAATTTGTTTTTCCAGGCATGTTTGAATCATGCGTTGGTAGGTGGCACCGGCGTTCTTGAGTCCGAAAGGCATAGTGTTAAAGCAGAAATGCCCATACGTGGTGATAAATGCAGTTGTGGCCTGTCGGATTCCTTCATCTTAATCTAATGGTATCCGGAGTATGCGTCGAGGAAACACAGTGAATCGTGTCCTGCAGTTGCATCTATGATTTGGTCAATGAGGGGTAGTGGGATGGGGTCCTTAGGGCAAGCTTTATTAAGGTCCTTATAATCGACGCAAAGGCGCCAGGATTTGTCCTTCTTTGGCACCATGAACAGTTTTGCTAGCCAATCCGGGTGTTTTATTTCTCGAATAATCCCGGCTTCAAGTAGTTTGGCTAGCTCCTCCCCCATAGCTTGCCGCTTGGGTTCGGAAAATCGCCGTAGCGCTTGCTTAACTAGTTTGAACCCCTTTATTATATTGAGGCTGTGTTCGGCCAGTCCGCGTGCGATTCCTGGCATATCCGAAGGGTGCCAGGCGAAAATATCCCAATTCTCGCGCAGGAATGCTCTTAGAGCGGCATCGACCGCCGGATCCAGCTATGCCCCAATGGCTGCTGTTTTATTGGGATCCGTTGGGTGGACTTGGAATTTGACAATTTCATCTTCTGGCTTCAAAGAAGTGGATTTAGGCCTTTTATCAAGAATTACATCGTCTTTATCCACTATGGAACACAGAGCGGTGAGCTCCTCGGACGCAAGGGCTTCGGACAGTGCCTCGAGGGCCAGCGATGTGGTTTTTTTTTCGGCGCGGAGTGCTATGTCCGGATCGCTAGCGATAGCGATAACTCCGTTAGGCCCGGGCATTTTGAGCTTCATGTACCCGTAATGAGGTATGGCTTGAAAGCGTGTCAATGCATCTCGCCCTAACAGGGCATGATATCCACTATTGAAAGGAGCCACCTGGAAGATTAATTCTTCGGACCTGTAGTTCTCAGGTGTGCCGAATACCACATCAAGTTTTATTTTTCCCGCACACCGCGCTTCTCGGCTGGGGATAATACCTCGAAAGGTTGTTCTGCTCTGCTCGATGCGGCTCTTGTCTATTTGCATTTTGTCGAGCATGTCCTCATAAATGAGGTTTAATCTACTGCCTCCGTCCATGAGCACTTTAGTAAGCCGAAAGCCATCCACAATTGGATTGAGAACTAAGGCGGTTGGTGCTTGGACTGATCGGGCCCGTGGTTCGTCAGTGCGTTGAAAGTTATCGCCATGTCGTTCCAAGGGTTCGATGCAATTACTTGGTTAATTTCGGCGAGGTCGCGAAGCGACTTTTACGCCGATTATTTGAAGAAAAGGTCTCGAAGACCATAAACACATTGAGATCGCTATCCTCGGGGGAGTACCTCGCCGGGGTAGTGTTGGTAAGGATGGCCTCACCGCTTTTAGCCACCTGCCGGAGTATCCAACATGCCCGAAGGCTATGTGTTTGTTCGGAATTCGGCATCGCATGTGTTTGACAAGGCTTGTCAAGCCAATCATCAAGGACAGTTCCGTGTCCCATTAAGGGTTTAGTTTTCCTGTCCGTGAAGTGATGATCAGGTGCCCCGTATAAGGGTGCATCCTTTTTGCCCGACCGATGGGTGGCTTAAAGGCCGGTGGTTCCCACCAAGCTGTCTGGGCTTTCCATTGTGCAATACTTCTGTACTATGTGTGCCAAATCTGCAAAGTGCAGTATGCGGCGTCTATTGAGGGCATCGAGGATCCCCTCGTCCATACAGTTGTGGCAAAAGACTGATACCGCATCGTCGTTGCAACAATCTTTAATCTTGTTTTTAACAAGTAGGAATCTAGCCCAAAAGTGATGGACTGTTTCTTGAGGTTGCTGTCGTATATACATCAAGTCGCATATGTCCGGGGGACCAGAATTGCTTTGAGAGTATTGATTGTGGTGGGCGGGTGGGCTTAAATCCGAACCCTGACCCACTGTGGAATCCGGATTTTGAAAAATTTCTGACGTCATTGGCCCAGATCCGGAGTGTCCTGGGGGTTTTTAGACTTAGCACCTGATTCTATGTTCGGAGGACAGATGATCTCTTCTCGAAGATGAGTGTCCGGCTCGTAGGGCTCGGAGATCCGAACATAGTTTTTCTTTAGCATAGAAGGAGCGGTATCCTCAACTTCTTCTTCCACGAGAGTCACCAGGTGGGTGACAGGTGGAGACCTGATTTCCCTCTGATCAGTTTTAAGCCCAATCAGATCATAATCTATTGCGACCCGTAGGGTGGCGATGCAATCTAGAAATTCGTTTAAAGACGAGATATCTGCCGGATCCATCTTATCAACGCTTTTTGGGTTGATGCGGAGATGATTTTTGGCAATCCGGGAGACCGCCTTGGGCTTAACGGTCGGGCGGGCGCCTATGGTGAAACTGCCGATTTGGAGGATTTGCCCAGGAACTGGGGCCCTTCCAGAGGTGATTTTGTTGTTGACGACAAGGCGAGCCATCGATCTTTCTATCGACAACACAGAGGAACTCTCAATGAAAGCACCAATGTCGGTGTCAAAACCGGCAGATCTTGGGTAGGGGGTTCCGAACTATGCGTCTGAGGATCGAAGGTAACAGGAGACCAGGGACACGATGTTTACCCAGGTTCGGGCCTCTTGATGGAGGTAATACCCTACTTCCTGCTTGATTGACTTCGATGAGTATAGGGGTTCAAGAGTTGATCTACCTCGAGATCGTAATGACTAAACCCTAGATATCTAGCTTCTATGATTATGATGATCTCTACGGACTAAACCCTCCGGTTTACATAGACACCAGAGGGGGCTAGGGTTGTACAGAGTCGGTATACAGAGAAAGGAAGTTTCATATCCGAACGCCAAGCTTGCCATCCACGAAAAGGAGAGTCCCATCCGGACATGGGGGAAGGCCTTCAATCTCATATCTTTACGACCCATTAGTCCAGCCCATATCACATAGCCCGGATGCTTGGGGACCCCCTAATCCAGGACTCCCTCACTTGTGCATGTATATGTCCATGTAGAGGTGGAGTGCCTCTTTAGTTTAAGTAAATAATTCTTCTCCGGCAGGCTACCCTGCCGATACCTTTTCGTTTGTCGGAGAGCTGAGCCTACCGGGCAAAAATCAAAGGGACCAACCCCCCGCCAACCTCCTTTTACCAAAGGTCACTGCGACCATCCTGGTTGAAGCAGCGTTCAAGCCAAGGATGGGAGCACCTAAGTTTCAAAAGAGTGGCGGGGTTTTCTCATGCACAATTTCTAGCTTACAGAAACTAATGGACAAGAGGTAGAACTTATCTACTTGGCTCGCCGGGGATCGCAGTGCTGGTCCATCTTCCCAATTCCTTGTGGACGCCAAGTTTGTGGCAGGAACCTGCAGCTTCATGTAGATGGGAATGATGCAAGATGTGATCCTATCTATATGCATATGCAAATGCTCATGAAATGCTTACACAGTGCTCTTGGAATGATCATGCATGCATGCAACTTGGTCGGGGCCCCCCAGCGCTTTGTTTATTTCTCTGGTGCTCAGGGTCATCGGCTGGCTTTGTACAAGTGGTTACATGCAACTGAGGCAAGGCCTGTACAAAAGGGTGGATGCCGGGTAGGGCTCGACAGCCACGCCTTACGGGTAGAACTTGCGGAGATGCTTAATATTCCATGAGTTTTGTAATTGAATGCCATCTCCGGTCTCCAGATGGACTGCGCCAGGTCTGGTGACTTGTACTACCCGGTCAGGGCCTTCCCACTTTGGCGTCAACTTGTTTGTACCCTTGGCGGACTAAACGCGCCTAAGGACAAGGTCACCTTCCTCAAAACACCAGGCATGAACCCTGCGGCTATGATAGCGTCGCAGGGCCTGCTGATAGTTTGCAACATGCGTAGCAGCCCGGAGACGGTTCTCCTCGAGTAGTACATCGTCGTCACGCCGATGCTGATCTTGCGCTACTTCATCGTAGGCAAGCACTTGAGGCGACCCGTAAATGAGTTCCATGGGGATAACTGCTTCTACCCATAGACTAGGGAGAAGGGAGTCTGCCCGGTAGCTCGATTTGGTGTCCTTCTGAGGGACCAGAGGAGTACTGCAGCTCATTGATCCACCGCCTGTCGTGCTTCTGCAATGTATCAAAGGTTCTTGTCTTGAGCCCTCGCAGCACTCCAGCATTCGCCCTCTCAGCTTGCCGATTGCTCCTGGGATGAGCGACAGAGGCAGATGAGATCTTGCTTCTGAGGGAATGAACATATTGCATGAAGGTGCGGCTCGTGAACTGGGTGCCATTGTCGGTAATGATCCTTGCCGGGACTCCAAAACGACACACCAATTCTTTCAAGAACTGGATAGCTGACTGAGCAGTCACCTTTCTCACGGCAGTCACTTCCGGCCACTTTGTAAACTTGTCAATAGCAACGAACAAGAATTCAAAGCCCCCGATTGCTCTGGGGGAAAGGGCCGAGGATATCGAGCCCCATGACCGAAAATGGCCATGGTAAAGGGATTGTGTGAAGATCTTGGGCAGGCAGGTGGGTATTCTTGGAATGCAACTGACAGGCTTCACATTTGGTGACTAGCTCAACCGCATCTTGGAGGGCTGTGGGCCAATAGAATCTTTTCCGGAATGCTTTCCCAACCAATGCTCTTGATCCAATGTGGGAGCCGCACATGCCTTTGTGTATCTAAGCCAGCAGTTCCTTTCCTTCTTCCCAGCAGATGCACTTCAATTTCAGACCGTTGGGCCTGCTTCTGTACAGAGTGTATCGACAAACTGATACATACTGGCCCTCCGGGCTACTCTTTCAGCTTCATCTTGGTCACTTGGAAGCTCTCCGGTTTGGAAGAACTGGATTATGTTCCTTGCCCAAGTTGGAGCCTGGGGCTCGGCGATAAGGACTAGCGGCACCTCCTCAACCGCAGGGCACATTCCTCATTCGCGGGGACCATGGGCCCGGTTGGAGGGTGAGGGAGTCCTAGACTAAGGGGTCCTCGGGCGTCCGGCTTGTTATCCATGGGCCGGACTAATGGGCTGTGAAGACATGAAGGCCGAAGACTGTACCCGTGTCCGGATTGGACTCTACTTGGTGTGGAAGGCAAGCTTGGCGACTGATTATGAAGATTCCTTCTTATGTAACCGACTCTATGTAAACCCTAGATCCCCCCAGTGTCTATATAAGCTGGAGGGGTTACTCCGGAAAGCATATACACATTAACATAGTCATATAGGCTAGACTTCTAGGGTTTAGCCATTACGATCTCATGGTAGATCAACTCTTGTAATACTCATATTCATCAAGATCAATCAAGCAGGAAGTAGGGTATTACCTCCATCAAGAGGGCCCGAACCTGGGTAAACATCGTGTCCCCCGTCTCCTGTTACCATCGATCCTAGACGCACAGTTCGGGACCCCCTACCCGAGATCCGCCGGTTTTGACACCGACATTGGTGCTTTCATTGAGAGTTCCACGGTGCCGGCGACGAAAGGTTTGATGGCCCCTTCAATCGTCGATAATGACACTGTCCAAGGAGGAAGCTTCCTCCCCGGACAGATTTTTATGTTCGGCGACTTCGTATCGTGGGCCAACTCGCTTGGCCATCTGGAGCAAGTCGATAGCTACGCCCCTGGCCAACAGGTCATATTTGGAAGCTTGAACTACGTCGCGGATATCCATGGAGACTTGATCTTCAATGGATTTGAGACCGCGGCGATTGCTCCCCCTCGCTCCGATGAACATGACTTAAATCTGTCATCGGATCACATCCAGGAGATGGTTCCTGTTGCTGCAACGACCTTAGAACCAGAGCAGATCATGCCACGCAAAGCCATAGAGTCCGCGGCGTTGGAGCCGCACACGGACTCAACACCCTGCAATATTTGCGTCAGCGGAACTTCGGACTCGTCTCTGGCTATAAGTTCCGGACCGTGTACGCCTGCGGACACCGAGCTAGATCGGTTATCGATCTTCGAATTCAGCGCCGCAGATGTTTTCCAGCACTCACCTTTGGGCGACGTGTTGAACTCTCTATAGAATTTGTCCTTGGAGAAGGACTCGTTCAGTTCGAGTTAGAGGCTGATGATGGGGAATTTTGCTTCCCACCCGCCACCCACTTCATAGCTACCGTCGAGGACTTAACCGACGAGCTCGATTATGGCTCCGAAGACATCGACGTTATGGACGACGATATCGACAAGGAGCAAGGCCAAGACCCTCCATTCACTGGACGTTGGACGGCCACCTCTTTGTACGACGTCTACATGGTTGATACACCTAAAGGATCTGGCGATGACAAAGAAGAGCCAGATGCGAATAAACCCTCTGAGACACAGTCCAAGCGCTGGCGCCCTAAACGCCGCTCTAAGCCTCGTCGCTCAAAAGATGGGAACACTGGCACCGGAGAAAATAGTACTCCGGGCGACGCCGAAAATAATGAAGACCCTGTTGGAGCTGCATCCGAATAGGAGGAGCAAGACAACGAGCAAGTTAACCCTAATAAACTGGCCACGACCAATGACCCGGATGATAATAGTTGTCATCCACTCTCCGAGGATGATGAGAGCTTTGGCAATGAGGACTTCATCGTGCCTGAGGCATACCTCGAGCAGGAGCGCTTTAAGCGCCAGCTCATAGCTACTGCAAGAAGCCTAAAGAAAAAGCAGCAAGAGCTCCAAGCAGATCAAGACCTACTCATTGATAGATGGACAAATGTCCTGGCAGCCGAAGAATACGGCCTCAAGCGCCCAGCCAAGAGTTACCCAAAACGCAGACAGCTACCTCAGTTCGATGAGGAGGCACCAGATCCCATACCTCCCTCGCGCAATGCGGACCGACCACAACGCGGTCGCGATGGTGCGGCAGACCGACAACCCCGCGGTCGGGATAAAACGACAACTCAGGCCGAACAACAGCCCACCCCACCGCCTCGCAAATACAGGGACAGACCAGCTCGGGACCATACATACGATCTTCGGCAGGAATTGGACAGTAGAGCAGGATACACCAGATCTATATACGGATCGTGAGGACGCTTCCCTACTCGGGATGACATCTACCTATTCAGACGTGACAAACTTAATCACACCCGGGCCGATAACCACAGACGAACTTTGTCAGAGGTGCGCCATGACGCGGCCCTCTATAGAGGCGCCGCACACTCTCTCTGTTTCACAGATGAGGTGCTGGATAACGAATTCCCTGAGGGGTTGAAGCCTGTCAATATTGAATCATATGACGGAACAACCGACCTCACAGTGTGGATCGAAGATTTTATTCTCCACATCCATCTGGCCCGAGGAGATGACCTCCACGCTATCAAATACCTCCCGTTAAAGCTCAAAGGACCAGCTCGACACTAGCTAAACAGTATGCCTGAGAACTCCATCGGCAGCTGGGAGGACTTGGAAGAAGCCTTCCTCGACAACTTCCAAGGTACATATGTCCGACCACCCGATACCGATGACTTAAGCCACATAGTTCAACAATCTGGAGAATCAACCAGAAAATTCTGGACTAGGTTCCTAACCAAAAAGAACCAGATCGTTGACTGTCCGATGCTGAAGCCCTAGCGGCCTTCAAACACATCATCTGTGATGAATGGCTAGCACGCCACCTCGGCCAAGAAAAGCCGAAATCCATGTCAGTCCTCACAGCACTCATGACGCACTTTTGCACGGGTAAGGACAGCTGGCTGGCCCGAAGCAAAAACAAAGCCAACGAGGCAGGCCCCTCTGTCGGCGTCCTGGGAACTGGGGTCCCCAGACTTGCCTGCCTGCGACCCACGGCGTGGCTAAGCCAGCAGGCCGTACGGCCCATCTTGATCAACAAGGCATCCAAGACCCTCGTGAGGGGCCAAGCCTCGCGAGGCGGACGACACAAGACCTCCTCAGGAGCTGCCTAGTCAGGCAGGCTCACGAGGAGCAGAGATATCAAGGCGGGGCAACCCTCATGAGGCTCTCGTGACGTGAGCCATGACGATCGACACCAGGCGGGCGCCAGAGCGCGCAGCATCCTTGTTTCCTCTTTGGTGCTAAGGAGGCCAGCGTAGGCGAGGAGTACCGAGGCATCAGGCAAAGGTTGCTATATCGGTGAAACGAGACCAAGACCAGGAGGACGGCAAGATGGAGGTCATCGTGGAGCCCAAGACGGCGTCACCACCAGAGCCTTTCGCAGGCGAAGATCACTTTTGTCAGGATAGCTTGTACTAGCTGTCCCCCCTTCAAATTTGCCCGCCGTTGTTGGCTCCGTTCCCGCTCAATATTTGGGAAGAGGACCGGGGCCTATATAAGTAGAGCTAGCCACCACAGTAGGGGGCATCTGATAGAGCATCGAGCAGTTCACCCAGCTCTCACCCGCCAAGCCACCAAGCACAAGAACACCTCAACCTCAGGAGGTTGTTCTTCCCTCTGTACTGTTCATCATCAGCCCAAGAGGCAATCCACCACCACCACACTGGAGTAGGGTATTACACCACAACGGTTCCCGAACCAATATAAATCCCGTGTCTCTTTGTGTTGTGAGTTCGTCGAGTTCGTCCGCGAGATCTTAGCGAGCTAGGGCGTAGATCGGTAGGAGGGAAAGATTTCGCGCGCACCCCAGTGTTCGAACCTTAAGGGTTTGCCGGAACCCCCCATCCGACATTTGGCGCACCAGGTAGGTGTGTGCCGTAGCTTCCCTTCCATCAGTTTGTCGCTCTGTCGCTCTGTCGTCTCCATGGCGGACGCTCGCCATGCTCGAGCTGAGCGTCGGGCTGCCCTCACCGCCCGCGTTGCTCAGACGGCTCCCGTCGGCGGGCCACCTTGTCGTTCTCCGTCCCCCACCTCCAACGCTGCCACCGGCCCGGCGGGGAATGAGCAGCACGCGTCCTCGCTGCATCCTTCGGTGCGGCAGGACGGCCGCACCGCCACTCCATCGCTGACCCCGGCCGGTTCTTCATCTCACGCGCGCCGCGCTCCCATGGAGGCGCGGGCCGCGCTCCTCTCCGCAAACGAACTCCTGCGCTACCGCCCCGTCGACGACCTCTATGAGGAGTGGCTCGACCGCGTTGCCGAGCTCGTCCGCGCTGCAGGGGGCTCCCCGGCGCCGTCCCTCTCTCTACCTCACCCTCAACCAGCCATGGGCGATGAGGCTCATGGCGTGCCTCGACCACCTCTGCCCCAAGACGGCGCCTTGGCACCAAGGCGCGCGGCCCCGCCGCGTGATCCGCCATGCCCGGTGCCCGCGCGCGAAGAGAGGAGCTGCCAAGAAATCCCTCGGCCACGGGAAGCTCCACCCGCGCTTCCCGCGCCGCCTCATCAAGACCATGCACCGCCCGCGGCGGCGCCACGCGAACCTCATCAAGACCAAGCTCCACCTCAGAAGCGGGCCCCAGCAACCACGGCCGGCTGCCGCGCCTTCACCCTCGAGCTGCGTAGCGTCGCCTGGCCAGGTAAGTTCAAGCCGTACCTGCCTCCTCGCTACGATGGCACCGCCGACCCCACGGAGTTTCTGCAGCTCTATGAGCTGAGCATCGAAGCGGCCAACAACGATGAGAAAGTCATGGCGAACTAGTTTCCCATGGCTCTCAAGGATGGAGCCCGCTCCTGGCTCCTGAACCTGCAGCACGGCTCGAGCTCCTCCTGGGACGAGATGCGCGACCGCTTCGTCGCCAACTTCCAGGGCACTCGCGACCGCCCGCCGGCCGCGGGTGACCTGCGCCGCTCCAAGCAACAACCAGGAGAGACCCTCCAGAAGTACATCCAGCGCTTCAACAACACCCACCTCAAGATCCCCAAGGTCACGGACGAGGCCATCATCTCCGCGTTCTCTGACGGCGTTCGCGACGTCAAGATGAAGGAAGAGCTTGCTATCCACAAGGAGCTCTGCACATCTCAGGAGCTGTTCAACATGGCGACCAAGTGCGCAAGAGCTAAGGAGGGGCACCTCTCTCTCCTTGAGCTGCCAGCCGCGGGCGTAGAGGAGAAGAAAGCCAAGGCCAAGGACGTGAAGCACAAGGAGGCAGCAGTGCTAGCAGCGGAGCCTGATACCAAGCGGGGCAGAGATCAGCCCGAGTCATCCAAGAACAGCACACCGTTCTGTGCCTTCCACAACCTGAACACACACAACACTAGCGACTGTCAAGAGCTCAGAGCCATACGAGAAGGACGCTTCGGTCGACGCCCCGAGTGCAGCGACCGGGGCTACGGCCGTGGAGGAGGACGTGGAGGCAGACGCTGGGACGACCGTGGCCCGCGCCGAGAATGGCGCGACAGGCCTCGTGAGGACCGCTGGCAGGACCATCTTCGCGAGGGCGCCTGGGGGGACCAGCCTCGTGAGGATCGCCCCCAAGGCAATGCCGGTCTTCCCCCGCCATCGCCGCCAAGAATGAACGACGACCACCATCAGGACGAGGGGGCTGGGGGTTTCCAGGAGCCGTGCGCAATTGCCTGCATCTTGGGCGGCGCCCAGGCCCCATCCTCTCAACGCATCTTCAAGCAGTTTGCTCGCGAGGTGAACGTGGTGCTCCCCAAGCTCGAGGCCACGCGCCCGCTCAAGTGGTCCCAGTGTGCCATCACTTTCAAGTTGGCAGATCAGCTCAAGTGCGCGGCCACCACCGGCACCCTCCCAATGTTGAGCTCCCCAGTCATCAGCAATGTGCAGATTACCAAGACCCTCATCGACGGCGGTGCAAGGCTCAACGTCCTGTCCGTCGACACGTCCGAGAACCTCCAAGTGCCATATGAGCAGCTCCAGCCTACCAAACCTTTCTCAGGAGTGACCGACGGTTCCACCACACCGATAGGGAAGGTCCGCCTGCCTGTCACCTTCGGGGAGCGCAAGAATTACCGCACCGAGCTCATCGACTTCGACGTCGAGCACATCCGCCTGCCGTACAACGCCATCCTCGGGTATCCCACCATGGCCAAGTTCATGGCAGTCACCCACCATGGCTACAACGTCCTCAAGATGCCGGGAAGCGGAGGAATCATCACGGTCCTGTGTGAAGAGAGAGATGCGGTGTGCTCCCTTGAGCGCGCCTTCCAAGCTGCAGCAATCGACGACCCTGACAGCAGGAGTGAAGGCCCTCCAGAGGCCATCCCCAAGAAGAAGCAGCTGCGCCGCACAGGACCTCAGGAGGATGGCGTTGCGGCAGGAACCTCATCAGGATCAGCGTCCGTCCCAGGGGCGCCTCCCTCCATCGCATAGGAAGGCGCGCCCAGTGCCCTCCTCGGACAGGGCTCGGGGGCTCTCTTCTGGAGGGCCTCAGACCTTGCCAACCTCACGAGGGAGGCGTTTGGGCACCACTTGGAGGCGTGATTCGCGGCACGTGTTCCTCAGGAGAGCACAGGGCAAGGAGTGCCCACCACTCAGGAGTTCATCACCAAGACCACTCAGGAACTGCAAGACGCAAGAGCCATGCGCGGCGACAGCCGCTCACGAGGTGCAGCTCCCCATCCAGGCGAGGATGCTGGGCTGCGTGTCTGCATCGACGTCCCCGGGCTCAACAGGGCCGCATCTCAAGAGCGCTTCTGGCCATCGCGTGTGGGCCGCTGCGAGGGACCGCCACATAGCTACGTTCGCATGCCCTTCGGCTTGCCGAGCATGGCGTCATCCTATCACCACAACATGCGGCGTGTCCTGGCAGCTCAGGAGGCCAGGTACCACGCCATCCTGGAGGAGATGGAGACGGTCTTCAGGGAACCTCCCGAGCCCCCAGAGCCTCCCGAGGCTCAGGGCTCCGGTGGCTCATGAGTCATTTCTTCGACGTACGCCTTCAGCTGCACCAACTCTACTTCGTCTACGGAACCAGGTGACATCTTCCAAGCTCGTTTAGCTGGGAGCGCCCCTCGGGCTGCATTATTCCCAGGCCGCGTGGGTCCGTCCCTGCAGCGTGTATCCCTTTTGCTTATGTCTTTAGCTTACCTTGCTGGGGGCGCCCCTCGGGCTGCATCATCCCCAAGCCGCTCGGGCCGGACCCAGTGGCATGTATCTTCCTGCATTTACCCAAGTTGAATTGCTTTCCATGATTAACTTGCTTACGGTTATCGCCTCCTCAATCGCCACCCGCCACGGGTCTGTTCATCCTATGCAATTCGCTTGCGCGTTAAAAGGGGGGCTCCTGAGCATCGCGACTCAGGAGCTCTTACTGGCTCTCCAGCCCTCACCCCTGGCCTTGACCATGGCATCGCGACCTGGCATACCAGCGGCGGCTGAGCTCGCTCGAGGGCCGGGACCTGAGGACGTAGAGTTCTTGCATCTAACCGCCTTGCAGGAACACACAATCACCAAAACTCAAGACCAGGCACAACCGCCTTGAGGTAGGGCCTCGTGAGTCCCGCGCTGGCTCACGAGCGCCCAGATACACCTCGCAGCCCTGCCGTGCAAGCCACGTGTCAGGGCGGGGCTGTACACGCCCCGGGGGCTCCTCCCAAAGGGGGCCCCCCATCCCACACACAAGTGGAAGCACCATGGTCCGCGCTGGCTGTCGACACTGCCGAGGAGCGGCTATGCCCGTGCACAAGCGGAAGCACTATGCTCCGCGTTGGTGATAAACAACTGAGGGCGGCCCCACGGTCATACCAACCTCAGGGAGCCCAAAGCTCAGCGTCCAGCCCGACCACAATGCCTCCCCTCGGGAGAGCCACACGAGGGGGCTGGGCACGGGGGCTGCGCTCGGGTCGCACCCAAGCGCACGCCACCCACCCAGGTCTCCTGGACCTGGGCGTCGCGCGCCCCTCCCGAGGCCTCGGCGAGGGCAGGTATGGAAATTGTTTGCACGTCAAGGGGGACTCCTGACCATCGCGACTCAGGAGCCTAACTGGTCACGTAGCCCCTCACTCGTTGGTCCGTCCTGGTCTCCGGTCGGCCCAATGGCGGTTGAGGTATGCGCGGGGCCGGGCTCTGCCGACGTAGAACATTAATCTATCCTCGCGAACTCTCCCTATAAAGCTGTTTGCGCGTCAAGGGGGACTCCTGAGCATCGCGACTCAGGAGCCTAACTGGTCACGTAGCCCCTCACTCCTTGGTCCGTCCTGGTCCCCGGTCGGCCCAATGGCGGTTGAGGTATGTGCAGGGCCGGGCTCTGCCGACGCAGAACGCAAAGCAAATAGGAAGGAAATCGCAAAATCTCGAAGCAAATATTACAAACACGTTGTTCTCACGATACCAAATGAAAAGTCTAAACGCCTCCACGAGGCCTAATGCATGTTGTAGGAACAAAACGGGAGAATAGCTGCAGGTCACTCCCGGGCACCGCCATCACCTGCGGAAGGTGCTACTTCGTGAGTGACGTTGTCTTCACCTTCACCACCAGCCGCAGGATCAGCGACATCGCCGGACAGAGGAGCGGAGACAAAGCCGCGGAACTTCTTTAGCAAGTCCTCCACTTGACCTTGCGCGGCTGCGGCGGCGGCCTCGTATTGATCTTCGGCCACAGGCTCCAGCAGCTCATCAAGATAAGCGTTGGGGTCGCGAAGGTGCAGGTGGCTGAAGACGAGGGTCAATGCAGCTGAAGACAGGACATGAGCTTCCGCCTCCGCCATGGGACCAACGCCATCAACCACTTCCTCGAGCGCCTCCACCAAGAGAGGAAGCAGCCGGGCGGGGCCGTCCTCATCGGTGGCCAGCGACTTCTCCAAGCCGTGCTCGTAGAGCATCTTCAGTGCCTCGCGAGATCTCTTCTCGAGGTCGGCAAAATCCGCGCGGTCTTCGGTCAGGACTCGCACCTTGGCATCGAGATCGGCCTCCCTCGTCTTCGCCTTCTGCTCCAACTCTTCCAACCGGTTGTGCTCAGTGGCCTGCGCCCTCCCCAACTCCGCCAGCTCAGCATCACGGTTCTTGATGGCGTCCTCCCGGGCCTTCATTTCCTCCTCCTTTGCTTGATGGCAGCGTGTTTCTTCGGCGTGCTTGTTGCGCAGGCTCTGCAACTCATCGTCCAGCACCTGGCAGCGGTCACGGGCGGCCTTGGCGTCTTTCAACGCCGTCTCATGATCGGCCGCGGCGTTGGCGGCACTTTGCTTCTCCTTCTCAGAAGCCACAGCGGCCTGGCTCAGCGCCGCGCGAATAGCCAAGTCGGAGTGGAGCCCGCCTGAGGCCAGCTCCAGGCGCCCGGCCACAAGGAGTGGGTCCGCGCTCAGGAGATCCGCCTGCAGCTGGGTCATCTCCGAAAGAGCACGTTCCAGAGCAGCAGCAGGAGCAGAAGGACCAGGGAGCGGAGGAGCAGCAGTGGGAGGAAGCGACATTGTCACCAGGGCTTGGGAGATTGCAGGTTCCGGAGCAGCTGGGACCTCTTTAGCCGAGCTAGACGCAGGCACCTCAGGAGCCAGAGGGGCCATGGGGGCTGACTCCCCACGGCGACGCTCTTCTTGGCCTCGCGAGGGCGACCGGGTTGGGGAAGTGCGAGTGCTGCTGCCTCCCTTCTCCACGGAAGGAGGCGCGGCTGCCGTGTCCTCTTTCCTTTTCTTCGCCAAGGGCTTCGGCCTGGTCAACCAAGGGTGAACGTCAGGAAATAACAAGAACAAGCGGGGACAAGACGAAGCTCAAGGAACTTACCGATCCATCGCGACGTATTCTACCTTCAGCTTGGGGAGCTTGAAGCCCGAAAGTTGCGGAGCCTGGAAAATAGGCGCGCGGATCCCGGGAGCAGGAGGGCTGGAGGTAGCTTCAGGCGGCGTCGAGACGGGGGCAGCATCCCGAGGGACCAGCGGTGACCTACTCCTCGTCGGGATGAGGGGCTGCTCCCTCTCCCCTTGGCGGGCATCGGCCTCGGCATCGTCAGGAAGGGCGCGGAGGATCTCGGCCTTGTTCAGAGGGGAAGTCTCCCCCACCTCTTCCAGAGTCTTCTCCGAGTCCACCTCCTCTTCCCCTTCCCCGCGGGACTCGTCAGAAGACACCTCCACCGGTTTTGGTGCCGCAAGGGCTCCTGGGAGCGCCAGCGGCACTAGCCCGCGTGCGTCAAAGGTCGGCCTGGAGGCGATGAATTCCTCCCGATCCCTACGCTAGAACAGGGGAACGAAGGCGCTTGGCGGGTACTCCTGGTTCTCCCCAACTATGAGGCGCAGAACAGCGGCCAGTTCATCCTCAGGCAGGGCCTCCGGCCTCAAGCGGGCCTTCTTTCCCTCTTCTTCATGCTCCCACAAGGGGCGTGCACGCGCCTGGAGCGGGGCGACTCACAGCGTCAAGAACTCCCTCAGGAGCATGACCCCTGTCACCTTGGCCGCCCTTGCATTAACCGGCTTCAAGTCGGTCACCATCTGCCCCAACACCAACGATGCCCGCTCATCGGCAAGCTCTGCCTTGGGCCACTCCCCGTTGGAAGAGGGCGCCACCGTTGGCAACACCAGACGCGGATCGGTGCGCTTGGCGTCCATCATGACCCATTTGGATCGAATGTTGTCGGCCCTCTTCCCGGTGCTCGAGATCGAGTTGGCCTTGCTGGCTGCGACGAAGTTAGCGCATCCGGAGATTTGACCCACGCTGACACGAAGGAAGAAGAAATGGTGCAGTAACGCCACGGACGGCATCACGCCCAGGTACGCCTCACAGTAGTAGGCGAAAATGGATAGGAGGAGGACAGAGTTGGGATGAAGATGCAACGCCTGCAGCCCGTAGTGGTCGAGGACTTCATAAAAGAAATTAGAGAAGGGAGGAACCAACCCGACAGCGACACTGCTCGAGAAGAAGGGGAAGAAGGTGCTTTCCTCGGGCTTCAGCATGTCGGAGGCAAGCCGGAGCTCGGTCTCCCCCCACTCATTGCTCTCGCCCGCTGTCAGCAGGCGCACAGAGGCGAGGCTCTTCTCTGTGACGGTGGGCGCCTCAAGGGCCGGCTCATACCAAGCCGGTGCTGAGGAAGTCTTGACCTTGCGCGGCGCCATGGATCACGGACGCAGGATAAGATTGGAGCAGATCTAGAGGTAGCAGTGGCGAAGAGCAAGAAAGGGGATCTGGAGCGAGGAAGAAACAATGAAGGTAAGTGCTGCCTGCGCCAGTCTTTTGTCAGGTCAAGCAGTTGTCGTGGCAGCGTGGGGAAGCGGAGACGCCCACGTCCAATCAACCGCCACGCGTCAACCGAGGCCGCAGGCTTTTGGGGCCCGCGGTGCTCCGTACTTGACCCTCGGCTTCGCCGTGAAGCCAATCCTGAGCGCACCTTGGGCCTGGGGGCTACTGTCGGCGTCCTGGGAACGGGGGTCCCCAGACTTGCCTGCCTGCGGCCCACGGTGTGGCTAAGCCAGCAGGCCGTATGGCCCATCTTCATCAACAAGGAATCCAAGACCCTCCCGAGGGGCCAAGCCTCGCGAGGCGGAAGACGCAAGACCTCCTCAGGAGCGGCCTAGTCAGGCGGGCTCACGAGGAGCGGAGATATCAAGGCGGGGCAAACCTCACGAGGCTCTCGTGACGTGAGCCATGACGATCGACACCAGGCGGGCGCCAGAGCGCGCAGCGTCCTTGTTTCCTCTTTGGTGCTAAGGAGGCCAGCGCAGGCGAGGAGTACCGAGGCATCAGGCAAATGTTGTTATATCGGTGAAACAAGACCAAGACTAGGAGGACGGCAAGATGGAGGTCATCGTGGAGCCCAAGACGGCGTCACCACCAGAGCCTTTCGCAGGCGAAGACCACTTTTGTCAGGATAGCTTGTACTAGCTGCCCCCCTTCAAATTTGCCTACCGTTGTTGGCTCCCTTCCCGCTCAATATTTGGGAAAAGGACCAGGGCATATATAAGTAGAGCTAACCACCACAGTAGGGGGCATCTGATAGCGCATCGAGCAGTTCACCCAGCACTCACCCGCTAAGCCACCAAGCACAGGAACACCTCAACCTCAAGAGGCTGTTCTTCCCTCTGTACTGTTCATCATCAGCCCAAGAGGCAATCCACCACCACCACACTGGAGTAGGGTATTACACCACAACGATGGCCAGAACCAGTATAAATCTCGTGTCTCTTTGTGTTGTGAGTTCGTCGAGTTCGTCCGCGAGATCTTAGCGAGCTAGGGCGTAGATCGGTAGGAGGGAAAGACTTCGCACGCACCCCAGTGTTTGAACCTTAAGGGTTTGCTGGAACCCCACATCCGACACCCTCTGAGGCCAAGAACAGCACCGGCAAGCTCCGGCGCAATAGACACATATGCCAAAGCAATGGTGATAACACCGACGACACCACAGTGAACGCCGGATTCAGCGGCTTCAAGTCCGGCCAACGGAAGAAGCCCTACAAGAGGAACAATGAGGGACCTTCCAGCCTGGACCGCATACTCAACCGTCCGTGCCAGATACACGGCACCCTAGACAAACAAGCCAATCACACCAACAAAGATTGTTGGGTCTTCAAATGGGCTGGCAAGTTAAATGCCGAAAACAAAGAAAAGGGATCACAAAGTGAGGACGAGGACGAAGAGCCCCGACAGCCGAACACCGGGGGGCAAAAGAAATTTCCCCCTCAAGTCAAACAGTGAACATGATATACGCCACGCACATCCCCAGAAAGGAGCGCAAGCGAGCAGTCAGGGACGTGTACGCGGTAGAGCCAGTCACCCCAAAATTCAATCCGTGGTCGTCATTTCCGATCACCTTCGATCGTCGAGATCATCCTACTAGTATCCGGCATGGCGGTTCTGCCGCACTGGTCCTTGACCCAATCATCGACGGATTCCATCTAACACGAGTCCTGATGGATGGTGGAACCAGCCTCAACCTGCTCTACCAGGATACAGTACGGAAGATGGGCATTAATCCCTCACGAATCAAGCCCACAAAGACTACCTTTAAAGGAGTCATACCAGGCATTGAGGCCTGCTGCACGGTCTCAATCACGCTGGAAGTGGTCTTCGGTTCTCCGGACAACTTCCGAAACGAAGAGTTAATCTTTGATATCGTCCCCTTCCGCAGTGGCTAGCACGCACTGCTCGGACGAACCGCGTTCGCTAGATTCAACGCGGTCCCACACTATGCTTACCTCAAGCTCAAGATGCCCGGTCCACGCGGCGTCATAACAGTTAATGGAAATACGGAACGCTCCCTCCATACAGACGAGCACACCGCCGCCCTAGCAGCAAAAGTACGGAACGACCTTTTCAAGCAGAGCTGCAATCCGGCTGCCGAGCCCTCGGACACCGTCAAGAAGGTC
Organism: Triticum aestivum; assembly: GCF_018294505.1. Taxonomy (NCBI): domain Eukaryota; kingdom Viridiplantae; phylum Streptophyta; class Magnoliopsida; order Poales; family Poaceae; genus Triticum; species Triticum aestivum. The sequence goes on from NC_057802.1 coordinate 221,900,439, forward strand.
CGGACTATGCTGCCACAGGACAACTCGGCCCGCCAAGAGCTTGACTAGCAATTCCGCCTCCGTCCCAGCCCTGATCAAGTAGTGGCACTCGTACCACCCACACATCTTAGAATCCCATGGGCATCGACGGAGGTACAGCTGTGGTCCACAGTACGGCTTGACCGACCCCGGACTCACACATACTTATACCCTTTTTTCCTTTTGCCTCAGGTTCCTTTTCCAGTGTGCCTTGAAGGATCGACATCCAAAGACGTCAAGCAGCATAAGTGCGTTGGGTAACCTCTACATGTTCTTCTTGACAGTATTTCTACTTATTTCTCAGGACCCGCACCCTGCGCCCTCTCAATTCCAGCATGTTAAATAACCCGAATGCTTATCGCACCTTTTGTACAGGATACGCCTTGACATATCCATACAGTTATAATAAAAATGGTTTGCGGCCAAGTTTTCTATGGTTTTCATTTCTTACTTTATTTTTATTTCGATTTGCTTATCGATCGCACCCATACAATCTGGTACGTCTCATATTCGCCAGGGCCCCCCCATCATCCCGCAATACGGCAGCAAAGTCCGAACACTTCTTATAGATAAGCTCGGCACCCCGAACTTAGCATTATATGCATTTGCTCCGAATCATGTCTTTGGTCAATAGTTGGGTTGCGCGGCTCCTGTGCTTGCTACCCTACGTTCCGCTGAATCGGCTAGGGTAGCAAAGGGAGAACTACTGCGATTGTGCCCTGGCCTTGACCAGATGAGCACCTCAGTAGAGAAAGCCGAAAACTGACTGTCACGATATGGCGAGAGCCGGTCAGCTGTTCGAGGGTTTCAAATTGTTGGAGATTTTTTACGCGTTATGCGAGAGATCGGCACTTCCCGATCAGATGCTGACAGCACTCTGGTTTAAACCAGGGGCTGCGCCCATGCTTTATTATAAAACTCCTATGGCTAAGTGAGGGCGTTTAAGCCGTATAGTCTGATTGCCTTGTTCGTTGCGCTAAACAACTCCTTCAAGGACCATATAATTGGATCAAGATTGTTTAGATTCCATCCCGAAGACCTCTGTACTACCTACGTGAGGGCAGAAGCCGATGACTGGCCAACCCTCAGATTACATACAACACGGCCGCACAGGAGGAAACAATTAAAAGCATAACCAACTTACATTACGAAACAAGCTTTGTTTTCATAATACAAGGAAAAGGCAACACAAATATTTTTATTCGAAAATAATGTCCTGCCCGCACTCAGCTGCTACAAGTCGAGACCCTTCTATGACATCCGCAAAATATCGCTCGGGTGTGCGGTGCTCCATGCCCTCCGGCGGCCCTCTAGCCACTTCAACGGCGTTCATCTTCGCCCACCACATCTTGCAACAGGCGAAGGCCATGCGGGCACCTTCAATACAGGAAGAGCGCTTGACGACGTCCAGCCGAGGACAGGCGTTCACCATCCGCCTCATGAGTCCGAAGTAGCTGCCAGGCATAGCTTCGACTGGCCATAGCTGGATTATCAAACCCTTTATGGCTAGTTCGGCCACCCTATGCAGCTCCACCAGCTGTTTCAGCTGATCGGTGAAGGATACGGGAAGTTCTGGCGCCACATATTGCGACCAGAATAGCTTTTCCGTCGGACCCCCTCCTTCGGCTCGATAGAACTCCACGACATCCGATACGCTGCGTGGTAAATCCGCAAAAGCACCTGGGGAACTCCAAACTCGGGTTAGTAAAAGGTACCGCCTCTCCGCATACTTGCTTTGCATCTTAAATGCCTTACCCGCCGCGATCTTCTAGGCCTCCTGGATTTCCCGGAGGGTGGCCTGGGCCTCATTCCGTGCGGCCTCCGTGCTCTGATGAGCCTTGGCGAGTTCGGTCCCTTGAACCGACGCATCATGCTCAAGGGCCTCGTATTTCTTCACCGCATCCTAGAGCTCCTGCTGGACTTCTTTGACCCGGGCCTTGAGCTTCTTACGAGCGGCTTGCTGCTGGACAACCTTCTCCTCGGCCTCGCCCAGGGCCTTCCTCAGGGCCTCGACCTCGGTCGCGGCTCCTGCACATATTACGACACTACAGTCCATATACAGCGCCTATGCTTTCCGAACACACAGCAAGTCGTTACTCTCCTTGCTTCTCCTGGAGCCGAACCTTAACCTCGCCGAGCTCGTTCTCGGTCCGCTCCAGCCTCTGCCTCAATTCAGAGACTTCGGCACCATGCGAGGTTGCGTCCAACAGCGACGCCTGCTTATGCATACATAATACGTTAGTCTCCTATAACCGAAGATTGATCCTCTGTCCGGTTCTTCTCGCCGAACACCGGACAGTGTCTCAGGGGCTACTGACTACATGGTTTTTTTTCTCTTTCTATGTCACTTACCTCGAAACCTGTCAACAGGTTGCTGCAGGCTTCGTTCAGCCCACTCTTGGTGGACTGAACCTTCTAGATCACCGCACCCATAAGGACACGGTGCTCGTCCATAACGGAGGCACCTCGTAGTGCCTCCATCAGGTTATCCGACGTCCCTGGATGGACAGGGGCGACCGGTGGAAGCGGCGCACCCCCCTCCTTCAAAGGGGCTGCTCACCCGACTCCGGAGCCATATGGGTCTCCGGAATCGTATTCGGCTGAGGGCCGAACTAGATGATGAGGATTGCTAGATAAGGACGCAGGCCGGACTGCGATAGTGCACTTAACCTTGTCAAGATAATAAAGAGAAAGGGCCGGATTTGCGCATGAGCGAGCCATGTCACTTACGATGCGGCCTAGGGCTTTGTGCGGGGGCGTCGTTCCGGACTGCTATCAACGTCCCACGCGGTGTCGACCGCTGGGACGCCCTTCCCCTTTTTGGGCGTTTCCGCCTCCAGATGCGTCGAAGCCGCCCTCTTTTTATTTTTCTCCTCGGGGGAGGTTTGTTTTCCTCTTCCTCCTCCTCTTCCTCGTCATTGTCCTCAGGGATAGAGGAATGGGCTTCGTCATCTTCGGACGTCACATCCGAAGTGCCCTGTCGACGGGGGCCACTCTTGGCCCCCTTGGCCTTCTTCTCCGGCGCCTTGTATGCCGCCGGCACCAGCATCTTCGCTAGGCGCAGGATGACCGGTTCTTCGCGCAGCGGAGCCGGACACTGGATCCGCTGTGCCCTCTCCATCCAGTCCTGAAAGAGCAATAATAAAAGCTCAAACAGCATCCTCGAAACATTTAAGTTGGGGATACGTCAAAGGTAACATACCTCGCTGGCGAGGTGTTTACAGTCGTGACCACGATCTGAATCCGTGGCCGGCGGTTTCTCGTTGCCCTTAAAGAGCAACTTCCATGCATCTTCGTGGGTGGTCTCGAAGAGCCTCACCAGGGTATGATGCTTCTTCGGGTTGAAATCCCACAGAGGGAGTCCTCTGCGCTGGCATGGGAGAATCCAGGGAACTAGCATCACCTGGATCACATCGACGAGCTTGACGTCCTTGGCTATCATGCTCTGGACGTGCGTCTGCAATGCTATCAGCTCATTGGGCAAACGCTAGTCTGGACTCTTCTCGATCCAAGAGGTGAGCCGCATGGGAGCACCAAAGCGGAATTCGGCAGCCGCGGCCCAGGTGGTGCCGCGGGGTTCTGTTATGTAGAACCATTGTCCCTGCCACTCCTTCACTGTCTCCACAAAAGCACCTTTCGGCCAGGAGACGTTGGGTAGCTTGCTCACCATGGCTCCTCCGCACTCCGGATGCTGGTCGTCCACCACCTTCGGCTTCGCGTTGAAGACTTTGAGCCACAGCCCGAAGTGGGGTTGGATGCGGAGGAAGGCCTCGCACACGACGATAAACGCCGAGATGTTGAGGAAGGAATTCAGGGACAGATCATGGAAATCTATCCCGTAATAATACATCAGCCCGCGGACGAAAGGGTGGAGGGGAAACCCTAGCCCGCGGAAGAAATGGGGGATGAATACTACCCTCTCTATGGGCTCCGGCGTGGGGACGACTTGTCCCTCGGTCGGCAGGCGATGAGTGATCTCCTTCGCCAAATATCCGGCCGACCGGAGTTCAGTAATGTCCTCCTCCTTGACGAAGGAGATCATCCACTTGCCTTGACCTCCAGATCCGGACATGGTTGCTTGAGTGGAAAGGATATGAGAACTTGGGCGCTGGAGCTCGAGATTGGAAAGGCGGAGACGGAGAGAGGGCGTGAGAGAGGAAGGGGGAATCCTTATCCCCTTATAAAGGCAACGAATATTAAACGCCTCCTCACTCGCCCTGAAAGCTCGCCTATTCCCAAGGGCCGTATAAATGGCACGGTTGGGTTACCCATGCCCGCATTGATGAGAATCCCATGATAAGGGGACACGATCTCTGCTTTGACGAGACGTGCCAATGACAACCGCGTCTCCAAACGTGGAGCGGCAGACGAAAAACGGTTCGAAATTATGACCGGACAGACGTGGTGCCGTGTTATAAAAAGCTGTCAGCGGATAGAACTCGTGTAAAAATATATATTCTCTCTGCGGTTATGTATAGTGTGTATGTGGCAGGTCCGGGTACAATCATCGTGTCCGAAGACCATCTTGGAGTTCGGAAAGGGGAACCCGACTTGCAATGCCGAAGACAATCTGTGCGCCGGACTCCTCGTCATTAAAGCCAGGTTCAAGGGCTACTGAGGGAGTCCTAGACTAAGGGGTCCTCGGGCATCCGGCCTGTTATCCATGGGCCGGACTGATGGGCTGTGAAGACATGAAGGCCGAAGACTGTACCCATGTCCGGATTGGACTCTACTTGGCGTGGAAGGCAAGCTGGGCGACTGATTATGAAGATTCCTTCTTATGTAACCGACTCTATGTAAACCCTAGATCCCCCCCGGTGTTTGTATAAACTGGAGGGGTTAGTCCGGAAAGCATATACACATTACCATAGTCATATAGGCTAGACTTCTAGGGTTTAGCCCTTACGATCTTGTGGTAGGTCAACTCTTGTAATATTCATATTCATCAAGATCAATCAAGCAGGAAGTAGGGTATTACCTCCATCGAGAGGGCCCAAACCTGGGTAAACATTGTGTCCCCCGTCTCCTGTTACCATCAATCCTAGACGCACAGTTCGGGACCCCCTACCCGAGATCCGCCGGTTTTGACACCGACAGAGGGTGCAGTCCGGCAAGTTGTGAGGAGTTGTTTCCGGCAGGGTCTGTGCCAATAGCGGAAGGCTCTACTGGGAGAGGCTTACCAGAGTCCAACTTTCTCCTTTTCCAGGCCATTGTTGCTGGGGATATGGAGGGCTGAGTAAGATGGAGAACAAAAGACCCTGGTTCCACAGGAAGCTTGTGCGCAACACACTTTGACAGATGATCAGCTATGCTATTTTCAGCACGAGGTACATGCTCTGTTTGCAATCCGTCAAAGTGCTCCTCCAATCTTCTCACTTCCTTAATGTATGCCTCCATCAATGGGCTTTGGTAGTCCTTGTTGACTTGTCTCACCACAAGCTGTGAATCTCCTCGAAAGATCAGCTTCTTAATTCCCAATTCTGCGGCAATCCTGAGCCCGCCAAGGAGCCCTTCATATTCTGCTGTATTGTTGGTCGCCTCTTCCCGGGCAAAATGCATCTGGATGACGTACTTGAAGTGCTCCCCGGAGGGGGCGACGAGAAGCACGTCAGCTCCTGCACCTTGCAGGGAAAAGGCGCCATCGAAATACATAATCCATTCTTGGGGCGACTCCTTGCCGGTGATGACTATCTCTGGCATTTCCTCATCAGGGGTTGGCGTCCATTCTGTAATAAACTCTCTCAATGCCTGCTCTAGATTTTTGATGTGCTCTCAAACTTCAAACCAAAACTGGATAACTCCAAAGCCCACTCCACTATCCTGTCGGTAGCCTCAGGGTTTTGGAGTATCCTTTGCAATGGGAAGCGAGTGACAACCGTAATCTCGTGGCCTTGGTAGTAGTGTCACAGTTTTCTTGAGGCCATAATGAGACCGAAGATCAATTTTTAAACGCCAGAGTACCTCGAACTAGCCCCTTGTAATAAGGAACTAACGAAGTACACTGGGCGCTGCACCACTCTCTTCCTTGCCATGTCCTGGGGGTTGCTCACCCTGTCGTGCTCATTTCTGTCCTGATCCTCCTCTGGTTCTGCTGGTCCTTCCTCACTTTCTGTTTTGTCCATTTCCCGTTGTGCCACCAAGGCTGCGCTAACCACTTGGTTGGTTGCTACCAATTATGCAGCAACGCTCTTGTGATTTGGGAGCAACCAAGGTGGGCAGAGAGGATAGGTAGGTCTTCAACTCTTCCAAAGCTGCATCTGCTTCCGGGGTCCACTTCATGGGTCCTGCCTTCTTCATGATTTTGAAGAATGGCAGGGCGCGCTCGGCAGACATGGAAATGAATCTGCCTAGTGCAGCAACGCACCCTGTCAGACGCATCACAACCTTGATTGTCCTTAGCGCTTGGATCTGCTCGATAGCTTTAATCTTGTCAAGGTTGGCTTCGATCCCCAGATGGGACATAAAGAACCCAAGTAGCTTGCCGGAGGGAACGCCAAACACACACTTCTCCAGGTTGAGCTTCAAGTTGATCTTGCACAGATTAGCAAACATCTCCTCCAAATTCTGAATAAGGGTTGCCCCGTCCTTGGTCTTGACCACAATATCATCCATATAAGCTTCAATATTTCTGTGTAGCTATGGCCCGAAACCAATCTGGACTGGTCTTACAATAGTAGACCCGGCACTCTTTAATCCGAATGGCATGCAGATAAAACAGTACGTACCACATGGGGTGATGAACGAGGTCTTCTCTTCATCTTCCTTGGACATGAAGATTTGGTGATACCCAGAATATGCATCCAGATAGGAAAGAAAATCGCAGCCCAAAGTGGAATCCATAATCTGGCCATGCGCGGCAAGGGAAATGGGTCCTTCGGGCAAGCCTTGTTAAGATCTGTGAAATCAATGCAAAGCCTCCACTTCCCGTTAGTCTTCCAAACAACCTTTGGATTCGCTAACCATGCTGGATGTAGCACTCCCCTGACCAAACGACCTGCTTCAAGCTTCTTGATCTCTTCTGTACTGAACTGCTGCCTCTCCAAGGCCTGCTTCCGGACTTTTTGCTTGACAGGTCGGACATGTGGGCAGACAACAAGGTGGTGCTCGATTACCTCCCTGGGAACACCGGGGATATCAGATGGTTGCCAAGCAAACACATCGATATTCGCCCACAGGAAGTCAATGATCGCGCTTTCCTATTTTTCATTGAGGGTGGCGCTGATAGTGAAAGTACCATCAACGCCAGCCAGCCCTGCCAGGACCTTTTTCACTTGGGGTGCAGTGACCTTGGATCTGTTGCTGTTGGAACTCTCCGACAAGTCATCAACAGGCGCAGCACACTCCGAAGAGGCACGCTTCTCGGATTCCTTGCCAGCGCCCTTACTATCCTTCTTCTTTCCTCTGTCCTCCTTGGCGGGAACTGCTGCTGCCGCTGCCTCTGCTGCGACTGCATCCCGGTACATCTTGTCCACGCAAATGATTGCGTTCTTCTCATCTGACGCGATGGAGATGACTCCCATCAGCCCAGGCATCTTCAAGGTGTTGTAGGCATAGTGGGATGCCGCCATGAATTTAGCCAGGGCTGGGCATCCAAGGATTCCATTGAACGGCAAGGGGAGGTCGACCACATCAAACACAATCTTCTCAGTCCGGTAGTTCAGCTCTCCCCCAAACGTCACCGACAGCGTGATCTCCCTTGGGATGACTCCTGCTGGGATTAACTCCTTGGAATGTGCCGGTGGCTTTCAACTCATCCTCTGCTGTCCGAAGTTTGCGGATGACCGCTGGGGAAATCAAATTCAACCCGGACCCGCCATCCACCAACATTTTTGTGACCTTGACACTACTAGGAAAATGCTTATACATAGTAGCATAGTAGTAGCGCTGTAAACTAGTAAGCGCTGCTGCTACTTAGCAGTAGCGCTCGGGAACTAGAAGCGCTGCTAATATGAGCATAGCAGTAGCGCTGGACATAGAAGACGCGCTACTACGAAAACTGACATACCGTTCCAAGTATGCTAGGGATACTAGTAGCGCTCATTGGTAGAAAGCGCTACTACTATTGATCTTAGCAAGAACGCTTTTTCTCTTACCAGCGCTACTGATATATTCAGTCCCCTCCTAATAAGACCAAAGTTTAGTCCCACCTCGCTCCACGAACAGAATTTTTACCACCTTAAATATGGTGCTTCTCAAACCATCACAACCACTTGGTCTTCATTGAACTCTATGTGTAGGATCTGTGGCTGCAATAGGAATCTTCGCCGGTTCTTAAACCGGAGAAGATTCCTATTGAAAATTTAGATTCTACACAAAAAGATCATTGATGACCAATGTATTTTTGAATTTTTTTACATGCTTAGCGTTAGCAGTAGCGCGTTTTGCAGAGAGCGCTACTGCTATTGGTCTTAGCAGTAGTGCTTTTCCACAGAAAGCGCTACTTCTATAGACTTTAGCAGTAGCGCTTTTTAAGGACAAGCACTACCACTAAGGACCCTTATCCAAACCGGTCAGCCCGCGCGCGTCACTCTCCCCCTCACACTCTCTCATCGCCTCTGTCGCCCTCGCCGCCGTCGTCGCCGCCGTCCTCCTCCTCCACCCGAAGGTCGATCCCTCCCTCCCCTCCTCCCTCCTCCTCCCCCTCCAGTGCCGGCGGCCCCTGCTCCTCCTCCCTCTCCGTCAGCGGTCCCCTCCTCCTCCTCCCTCTCCGGCGGCCCCTCCTCCCTCCCTCCTCCTCCCTCCTCTCGCCTCCTCCCCCTCCTGCTCTCTCCTCCTCCTCCTTCCCCTCCTCCTCCCTCCTCCTCCTCCTTCCTCCTCCTCCTGGCCTCCTCCCACCTCCTCCTCCCCCTTTCTGTAAATAGGTTTTAGTTTTTGTTAAATGTAGGTTTTTGTTTTTAGTAAATGTAGGTTTTTAGTATATTTTGTTTTTAGAAAATTTGAATAAGTAATTTGAAAATAATAAGTAAATGTAGGTCTTTTGAATAGAATAGGAAATTTTTAGAAAATTTGAATAAGTAAATTTGAATGGAATAAAATATGAAATTGAAAAAAAGTAAATGTAGGTCTTTTGAATAGAATAGGAAATTTTCCGAAAATTTGAATAGAATAGGAAATTATAAGTAAAATTGGATAGAATAATTAAATGTAGCTTATGGAGTTTCACTAAGTACTAAGATGACGATAATAATATTTTTGTTTTTGCAGAAATCAAGGAGCCCCTGCATCATCCCCGCCGCCGTCCATCGTCACCGACCCCCTCCGACCTCGATCGAGGTGAGACCAGCCACCCCATGTTGTTAATTTAATTTAGGTATTTAAGTGTTTAATCATAGAATAATGTAGTATGAACCCTAGTTATGATCGAATCATGTTCAAAATGTAGGTTTTTAATTAGGTATAGTTAATAGAATTTAGGTGTTTTAGGTGTCACATTTGTTGTTATTTTTAGTTCAAGCAATTATTCCCGCACCGACGTCGATGATGCCTATCCCGCATCCTCATCATCGACTCGGCGGAGGAGGCCTGGGCTTGGTGAGGAGCCATGTCTGGGACTGGGCTCCGCCGAGCTGGTACTGGGAGGTGCTACCTTCTGGGGGGCACAACTTGGTGAGGAGCCAGCCCGTCGTTGACCCGAACCTTCTTTGGTGGTGGTCGCGTGGGCTAGTGAAGGTGCGGAGGCTTGAGGACCCCGCGGAGGTGGTACGTCACCGTGCAACAAGGAGGACGATCACGTCCGTCGCTACATGGTTGCGTTGGAGGGCAGGTTGTCCAATACCTGGGAGGTTCTTCAAGGATCTCACTGGAGCTATGATCCTGGGATGGTTCCTTCTCTTTGGGTGTCCACCGCCCGCGCTGATACCCGTCGTTAGCTACGGTTTTAGCTGTATTAGTGATGTTATATGTATGATACTATTCGAGATCTCTTAGTGATAATATTCGACGATGTACAGACGAAAGAGATTGTTTAGTTTTGCTTATTGAATGAATGCTAATTTGAATACTAATTTATTTTAAGATTTGGTTTTGCTTATTGAATGCTCAAATTGGAAAACTACTCCATCAAGTTTGAATGCTCATATGATGTAGATATAAACATGTATATCTTGTGTTGCTCAAATAGGATATGTGCTTGCCCAAGTGGCCGGCCATGTTTGTATGTTACTCCTCCTATAGTGGCCTATGTTTTGCCGGAGTGTTGATTAATTTCCGTTCCGGCAAATTTCAGGCGCTCGAGATGTCCTTTTTTAGCAAAGGTCATGCCTGATTTTTCCGTGAATTCTGGCATGACTTGTGCTAGAATATGTAGGAAATATCGTGTGGCCTGGATTTTCTCGAAAAATAATTAAACGACATTTCGGGTTGACTTTAAGTCTGTTGAGGATCCATCACCGAAGGTGAAAAAATCAGTGAGGGAGTGTATCCACCATATATGAGAGAGGACGAAGAACCCGACTGTTGTCATGGGGGTCATTTTTTCTTCTTCTCCTTGTGCTAGACCTTTGTTATGCACTAGGGGAAGGAGGAATAACGACCATCACCGACGGTCGAATAATCTATGAGGGAGTGTATCCACCATATATGAGAGAGGATGAAGAATCCCGACTGTTGTCATGGGGGTCGTTTCTCCTTCTTCTCCTTGTGCTAGACCTTTGTTATGCACTAGGGGAAGGAGGAGTAATGACCATCACCGACGGTCGCAAATGTCTGAGAGGAATCAGTGAGGGAGAGTCTCCACCATATAGACTCGGCAGACCGATAGTCAACCCGTGATGAATAACAATGATCTAATTCAATTTTTATAGTACATATATCAAATTGTACAAGTTTAATCTTTGAATTATGAACGTAGGAAATGTCGTCATCCGACGACGAAAGTCTCCCGGGGTAGTGCAGCTGGTGCCACGACGACCGGGGTCTGTGCGACAGGCCACACCTGGACGAAGATCGGTGCTTCAGCATTAAGCTCCAGGAGACCTTCGATGTTGAAACGGTAAACAACGACAACAAGTGTTTTTTTCGTAATTAATTAAGCATGACTTCGACTATTTCAACGTGTAATTTTCATCTTTTACAATTTGACTAGCTTATCCCATGCCATGCAAGCCGCTATGTCTTGGAGAGGATGGGTTTTGAAGACCATGAAAGTTTCAAAACAAAGAAAATTCACCTAAGGACCCATCATGGTATGGATTTTGAAGTAAATCTATACAATTCTCAGAGCGTGACCCATTTTGGTTGCCCAAATTGAGAAGCACTTTGCAAGATGTATGGTTTTTATGAGGATATGCTCGTCACCATGGATCTTGGTGATCCTGACATCGAGCAAGACAATATGGACATTTGGGTCCTTGTTGATACGCTTCCAATTCTACTGCTATGTGAGTTTCTCAAACATAGTTATTAACTAATTTATATTGTTTATTTCAAAATAGTTGACAGCTTATTTCCATTGTCAGCTTATTTTCATTCTTCAAACAATGTGCGGAAGATGGTAGAAAAAACCCACTACACTGATGGCTCTGAGTTAACTTATAAGGACAAAACTCATCTGGTCGCATTTTGTACTGACCTTGAGAATTACAATACCTATTATCATACTCCTCCAAATTATGATCAATACGTGCCACTAGTGCACGTGTTGAACAACAGTAACTTCCATGGAGATGCCCTGGTAAGATTTTTTACTATTACAACATCTGTGCATCTTTTGCATACTTCCAAAACTGAACCACATTGCTAACTACGAAGTTATTACTATGTTTTTCAACAGAAAATGCCGGTGGATTGTATGCCTCATTTGATGTATCAAAAATGGTCGCCTTGATGTTTTGAACATACAGCCAGGTCATCCTACGAGTCTCACCTGTCCATATCAGATTTCCAAAACTGGTGAACACATGGTAATCAAAGAATGGAAAAAATGTATGGACATTCGTAAGGAGGTTCTTGGAAGCAAGATTGTGCGAAAGGCAAGAATTGGAGAAAGGATAATCTCCATTCTCCATAATGGAGAGTCAGGGGCTATCTTGTTTTATGCTATTTTACCTAGGAGAAGGTAGTAGGTCCTAGTTAATAATACTCATGATCATGTGCTAAGAACAACTAAGTAGGATTGGTTAGATAACTATGATGATGATGTGGTATCGAGTAGAAGTTGTATGATCGATGATGATGAGTATGACTTGTTATTATGATACCAATGGTGAGTTATTTATTATTATGATCGATGATGCAGGATGCTAAGTTGTTATATGAGCATGATTACTTATTATATAACAGTGGGTGAAATGAACCTGGATTAGATTGAAGTGGAGGAAACATGTGGCGCACATTGAAAGTACTACTAATCCAAACTAGATCAAGTTTGGATTAGAGTAGTACTTTCGACATGCTCCACATGTTGCCTCCACTTGAATCTACTCCATGTTCATTTCACCCACTGTTATATATAATAACTAATCATGGTCATATAATCATGAGATGAAAGTACTGTATACAAAACCACACAATAAAAATAAGCTGTATTTTTTAAAATACAGGAAAATTTAGCAGCAGCGCTTTTTAGAACAAGCGCTAGCAGTAGGGCTGTCCAAAGGAAAGCGCTACTGCTAACTAGGTATAGAAGTAGCGCTCCCTTTCCAGAGCTACTGCTACTAGTTAGCTGTAGCGCCTTAGCGGTAGCGCTTGACCCAGCGCTACTGCTATGCATATTTCAAACGCTACTACTAGGGTTTTCCCTAGTAGTGTGAGGTTGTGAATTGTTGGAGAGACCAACAATGGCAAACATCCTACTGCAGTAGTATAGTCAGGATGATCATCTTCGTCAAAGATGATGGGCGTGCGTGACCATTTGAGTGGTTTCTGGGCCCCTGGTGCTAGTTCCATGTCATTGACCTCACGTGCCCATCGTTTGAGTTGGCGGTGAGAGGTGTGCAGAGATGCACCCCCGTCAATGCACAGGGCGTCAGTGGCCTTCTGAAACTCCTGCTCACTGGTTTCCTCTTCATCCCCTCCATCACTCTCATCATCATAGGTTTCCTTCTCTCGACCTCTAGCGGGCTTTCCTTTGTTCCTGAGGGGGTTTTCCGGGGCGATTTACTTCACGGCCTCGGCCCTTACCGCTAGCAACATTCTGGCCCTTTTCCTTGTCATGCTTCTCATACTCTGCTTTCCGCCTCTTGACGAGCTGCTCAACCTGATAACTCTCTTGAAGGTCGTGGCCCTTGGTACGGTAGATCTTGCAGTACGGCCCATCGCCATTCCCAGCTTTCTCGGTAGCCGCAGCCTTCTGGCATTTAGCGCACACGACAGCTTCCTTGTCGGGGACCTTAGCCTTGGCCTTCTTGCTGGTACTAGGTGTACCCGACCGTTCAACAGTCATCACTGCCTTATCCTTGCGCTTCTTACTGTGCTTCTTGCGCTTCTTTTGACTGGTGGATTCGTCACCATCCTCTGAATCAATGTTGGCACAATCCTCCTCTCCGGGCAGCTTCCTTCCCTCCTCCGTCCGAGCACACTTATCCACCAAGGTGTAAAGCTCCTTCACAGTCTTGGGCAACCGCACATTCATCTTGGAACGGATCCGGCAGTTGCGCACATTTGTCGTGGGATATCCACGGCCACCTATGGGACCGGGTGGCCCCTTGCTGGTTCTGCAGGGGGACGTCGCATTGCACAAAGAGCAAAACAGTGCACGACAGCATGGAAGAGAGCACACAAGCAATTTACCCAGGTTCGGGCCGCCGCGAGGCGTAAGACCCTACTCCTGCTTTGGTGGATTGATGGTGGAATGAGTGTGGTGGTGCGTAGTACACTTGCCCGGCAAGGTTTGCCTCGGGCCGCAGCGACTACGCGCATATGGTGGCTTGGTTTTGTTAACTTTCCAACCTTCTAACCCCTCCTACGAGTGCCATGGGCCTCCTTTTATAGATTAAGGGGTCACCACAGTGGCAAAGTGGTCATTATACATAGATACGATAGCAAATAGTGCCATCATACCTACCTCTGCGGGCTGACAGGGTGCATTAAATGCACCGCTTAGTGTCACATCACTGGTTGCCCGGCAAGGCCTGCCAGGCTCTCTTGGCAGCTCCACGCCTGTTCCCTTGACACGTCATAGGACGGGTGTCATCTGTGGGTTTCTTCTATAGGGAATAGCTGCCTTGTGGCGAATGGCTGCCACTTAATCACCTTGCGGCTTGACACAACACTGATCGACGGCGTGAGTCGTGTTTGACTGGTAGGTGTGGTGGTTCAACCCCCGCGAACCCCGGCAGGATCTGCTGGGGAGTCTGGGCTGCTTGCTTTTGGTGGTGGCCTTGCCCATTGCCGGGCTCACCTGCCGGGCAAGGGAGGCCCTTCCCTTGCTGATATCTTGCTCTCCTGGTTTGATCTTGGGCCCTCTGAGCTGCATGTTGGGTCTTCAAATCTCTTGGTTCTTTAGTCCCAGACTTGAGTTGGTGCTTCAGTCTTGATCTTGTGCATGTGCACAGTTGGGCAACAGACCCAGGGTTTGTTGCACCGACAGAAGCCCTCGGGCCTGCCCCGAACGCGCCGTTGAGTGTCGTCGGGGTAGGGCCTAATAAGTGCACAGGAAGAATCGCTGAAGGTGTTGTCCCCTTGAGGTACCCTTTGCTGCCTCATTAGTCTTGACCTTGGGGGCGGTTTCCGATTTCCTCGCGCGTGGTGTAAAGCCAATAGTGGTGGGGACGCGGTAGTGATGGCCCGTGAATGACTTTAATGCACGGGGTAGAAACCGCCAAATTACTCTTCCTGCAGCGCGACCTTATCCTTAGCCACGTATGCCGCATGCATCGCGCGGGGTAGGTAACGGGGGCGCGTGGCATGGGAGAGCATCTTGGAGAGGGCCCGCCCGCCTTGAATTTGTGGAGGAGGGCGGTGGTCACCCGTTGATGGAGCAGCTGTCCTTCCCGCCCTGCCTATAAAAGGAGGGGCGGAGGAGGGCGAAGTCATTCATCATTGCACTTCTCTCCTTCTTCTTCTCTTGTTCTCTACTTTCTCTGGTGATTTTGAAGAGGAGATCTTGGGGCTCGCCCCCGGGATCCCGCTTGGGGCAATCATTGCCCCATACTAGCGTTGATGCTCGGGGAGTGAGCCTGGTCCTTGGCGTGGTGAATCTCTTGGTCTCTTCGAGGCTCGGCCGAGTGGCGGGGCTGGAGATCATTGGTAATCCCAGCATTGCCCCTCCCGGAGGTCTTGGGCCATTGTCGATGAGGAGCGCAACTTCTTGCCCGCCAAGGTGGGACGCGGAGTGCTCCCAGCCCCCTGGCCGTCTTGGTCGATTACCGTCTTCCAGAGGGGGGGTGCCGGACTGGAGTCTTGGCCTCCCTCCAGGATAGTATTGATGAAGACGAAGCCAGGGAGAAGGAGAAGACGGGAGGCAGGCCGTCCTGTAGGAGTACGACTGCATCGACGCGTTCGTCTCGTACTGGTGACCTGCTATCTGTCCGCCTGGATCTGCTCCTCTTTCCCCGACACCATCATCACAATTTACTCGGTTATCGGGGAAAGGCTCGTTCCCCTGGTGCTTCCGCCTCCCCCGAGTGGTCTTCTGGCTAGGCGTCGGTGTCTTCCTCTGCATGTGCCTGTGTTGGAGCCCTCCTTACGGTTTTGGAGGTGGTGACCAGGGGGCCCTCGAGGTGCTCTGCGCGTCTTCATCCTTCGCAGCCTTGCCACTCTCGACCTTGTCAGGCTAGGGTTACTAGTTCCTGACAAGGATCGGGGTGGCGTTGTGTTGACGTGACACCCGCCCCTTCTCTTCCCACCACAATACCTGGGACAAGACGGACAGGGAGAGGAGTTTACGGAGCACTTATGTTTTTTCGATCTTAAATCTGTAAGCAATCACCAACTTTTAATTTAGATAATGTAATCCCCCAAGTCCATCTTTGTGTTGTGTAATGCTTGTACTTGTGTTAGCATATGAATGAAAAATATGCACCTTGCCGGGAATTCGTGCATGTATATGTCCATGCAGAGGCGGAGTGCCTCTTTAATGTAAATAAACGAGTTTCCCCGGTAGGATATCCTGCCGGCACCCTCTGTTGTCTGCCGGAGAGCTCTGTCTGCTTGGGAACAGAGAGAGGTACCAGCCCCCCGCCAAATCCCTTTTACCAAAGGCTACTGCGACCATCCTTACTGATGCAACGTTCGTGTCATGGATGGGAGCACCTAAGTTTTAAAAATAGAGGCGAGGTTTCCTCATGCAAAGTTATAGCTTTACAGATCTACGCTCTAGCTCGCTAAGATCTCGCAGACGAACTCGACGAACTCGCAACACAGAAAGACACGAGGTTTATACTGGTTCAGGCCACCATTGTGGTGTAATACCCTACTCCAGTGTGGTGGTGGTGGATTGCCTCTTGGGCTGATGATGAACAGTACAACGGAAGAACAGCCTCCTGAGGTTGAGGTGTTCTTGTGCTTGTGTAGTTGAGGATGATCTGAACCAGTTCGAGATCAGTTGCCTCCTACTGTGGTGCCTACTCCTATTTACAGAGGCCCTGGTCCTCTTCCCAAATATCGACCGGGAAGGGAGCCAACAACGGCGGGCAAATTTGAAGGGGGGCAGCTAGTACAAGCTATCCTGACAAAAGTGGTCTTCGCCTGCGAAAGGCTCTGGGGTGACGCCGTCTTGGGCTCCATGATGATCTCCGCCTTGCCGTCCTCCTGGTCTTGGTCTCGTTGCACCAATATGGCAACCTTTGCCTGATGCCTCGGTACTCTTCGCCTGCGCTGGCCTCCTTAGCACCAAAGAGGAAATAAGGACGATGCGCGCGCTGGCGCCCGCCTGGTGACGTTCGTCATGGCTCACGTCACGGGAGCCTCGTGAGGTTTGCCTCGCCTTGATATCTCCGCTCCTCGTGAGCCTGCCTGGCTAGGCCACTCCAGAGGAGGTCACGCGTCGTCCACCTCGCGAGGATCTTGGGTGCCTTGTTGATGAAGATGGGTCGTACGGCCTGCTGCTTAGCCATGCTGTGGGCCGGGGCATGCAAGTCTGGGGACCCCCATTCCCAGAACGGTGACAAATGCTTCTGTATTTTCTCTTGCACGGGGTCATTGCCCCGGCTTGTATAGGGGGTTACATGCAACTTCGGCAAGGCCATGTACAATGGGTGGGTTCCGGGCAGGGCCCAGCATCCTCTACGCCTTACGGGTTGAACTTTCAGAGATGCTCAATATTCCATGAGTTTTGCAACTGAGTGCCATCTTTGGTCTCCAGACGGACTGCACCAAGTCTGGTGAATCGTACTACCCGGTAAGGGCCTTCCCACTTCGGTGATAACTTGTTTGTACCCTTGGCAGATTGAACGCGCCTAAGGACAAGGTCACCTTCCTCAAAACACCGGGCATGAACCCTGCGTCTATGATAGTATAGCAGGGCTTGCTGGTAGCGTGCAGCAAGCGTAGCAGCCCGGAGACGGTTCTCCTCCAGTAGCACAGCATCGTCACGTCAGTGCTGATCTTGCGCTACTTCATCATGCGCAAGCACTCGAGGGGACCCGTAAATGAGTTCCGTGGGGATAACTGCTTCTGTCCCGTAGACCAGGGAGAAGGGAGTCCGCCCGGTAGCTCGGTTAGGTGTCGTTCTGAGGGATCAGAGAACTACCGGCAGCTCCTCGATCCACTGCCTGCCGTGCTTCTGCAGCGTATCGAAAGTCCTTGTCTTGAGTCCACGAAACCCTTCAGCGTTCGCCCTCTCAGCTTTTCGATTGCTCCAGGGGTGTGCCACGGAAGCTAATGAGATCTTGCATCCGAGGGACAAACATATTGCATGAAGGCGTGGCTCGTGAACTGGGTGCCATTGTCAGTGATGATCCTTGCCGGAACTCTGAAACGACACACCAATTCTTTCAAGAACTTGATAGCTGACTGAGTAGTCACCTTCCTCACGGCAGTCACTTCCGGCCACTTTGTAAACTTGTCGATTGCAATGAACAAGAATTCAAAGCCCCCGATTGCTCGGGGGAAGGGGCCGAGTATATCGAGCCCCCAGACCAAAAATGGCCGTGATAAAGGGATTTTTTGAAGGGCTTGGGCAGGCATGTGTGTTCTCTTGGAATGGAACTGGCAGGCTTCAGATGTCGTGACGAGCTCAACTGCATTTTGGAGGGCTGTGGGCCAATAGAATCCTTGTCGGAATGCTTTCCGAACTAATGCCCTTGATCCAATGTGTGAGCCGCACATTCCTGTGTGAATCTCAACCAGCAGTTCCTTTCTATCTTCCCAACAGACACACTTCAATTTCACACTGTTGGGCCTTCTTCTGTACAGAGTGTCATCGACAAACTCATACATACTGGCCATCCGGGCTACTTTCTCACCTTCATCTTGGTTGCCGGGAAGTTCTCCGGTTTGGAGGAAGCGGACGATGTGCCTTGTCCAAGTTGGAGCCTGGGGATCAGCAACGAGCACTAGCGGCACCTCCTCGGCTGCGGGAGCACCAGCCTCATTCACGGGGTCCACAGGCCCGACTGGAGGGGGCGGTCCGGCAGGTTGTGAGAAGTTGTTTCGACAGGTTCTTTGCCGGGATAGGATGGCTCTGCCGGGAGAGGCTTACCGTAGTCCAACTTTCTCCTTTTCCGGGCCATTCTGGCTGGTGATACGGAGGGCTGAGAGAGATGGAGAACAGAAGTTCTTGGTTCCATGGGAAGCTTCTGCGCAACACACTTTGATAGGTGATCAGCTATGCTGTTTTCCGCACGGGGTATGTGCTGTGTTTGCAAATCATCAAAGTGCTCCCCCAATCTCCTCACTTCCTCGACGTATGCTTCCATCAATGGACTTTGATAATCCTTGTTGACTTGTCTCACCACAAGCCGTGAATCTCCTCAAATGATGAACTTCTTAATACCCAATTCTGCTGCAATCCTGAGCCCGGCAAGGAGCCCTTCATACTCAACTGTATTGTTGGTGGCTTCTTCCCGGGCAAAGTGCATTTGGACGACGTACTTGAAGTGCTCCCCGGAGGGGGCAACAAGAAGCATGCCAGCCCCTGCACCTTGTAGGGAAAAAGCACCATCAAAATACATAATCCATTCTTGGGGTGATTCCTTGCCGGGGAGAGCTATTTCTGTCACTTCTTCATCAGGGGTTGGCGTCCATTCTGCATTAAACTCTGCCAGTGCCCTGCTCTGAATAGTTGATGTGCTCTCAAACTTCAAACCAAAGCTGGATAACTCCAAAGCCCACTCCACTATTCTGCCAGTAGCCTCAGGGTTTCGGAGTATCCTTTGTAACGGAAAACGAGTGACAACCGTGATCTCATGTGCTTGGAAGTAGTGGCGCAGTTTCCTTGAGGCCATGACAACGCCAAAGATCAACTTTTGCACGCCAGAATAACTCGATCTAGGCCCTTGTAACAAGGAGCTGACGAAGTATACTGGGAGTTGCACCACTTTCTTCCTTGCCGCGTCCTTCGGGTTGCTCTTGTTGCCATGCTCACTGCAGGCCTGGTCCTTTTCTAACTCCGCCGTGACTTGGCCACTTTCTGCCTCATCCATCTCTCGCTATGCTACCAAGGTTGTACTAACCACTTGGTTGGTTGCCGCCAAGTAAAGCAATAACGGCACTTGGGGTTTGGGTGCAACCAAGGAGGGTACAGATGATAGGTAAGCCTTCAATTCTTGCAGAGCTGTATCTGCTTCCGGGGTCCACTTCATAGGCCCTGGTTTCTTCAAAATTTTGAAGAACGACAGGGCATGCTCGACAGGATTGGAAATGAACCTGCTTAGCGCGGCAATGCATCCCGTCAGGCGCCTTACATGCTTAACTGTCCTTGGCGCTTTGATCTTCTCAATGGACTTGATCTTGTCGGGGTTGGCTTCAATCCCTTGATTGGATACGAAGAATCCAAGTAGCTAGCTAGAGGGAACACTGAATACATACTTCTCCGGATTAAGCTTCAAGTTGATCTTGCGCAGATTAGCAAATGTCTCTTCCAAATCCTGGATAAGGGTAGCCTTATCCTTGGTTTTGACCACGATATCATCCACATAGGCTTCTATATTTCTGTGCAACTGTGGCCCAAAACCAATCTGGACTGCTCTTGTAAAAGTGGACCCGACACTCTTTAATCCGAAAGGTATGCGGACAAAACAGTACGTACCACATGGAGTGATGAATGATGTTTTCTCCTCATCTTCTTTGGGCATGAAGATCGGGTGATATCCGGAGTATGCATCCCGGAAGGAGAGCAAATCGCAACCTGAAGTGGAATCCACGATCGTCGATGCACGGCAAGGGGAATGGGTCCTTCGGGAAAGCCTTGTTGAGATCTGTGAAATCAATGCAGAGCCTCCATTTCCAATTCGCCTTCCGGACCACCACTGGGTTTGCCAACCACGTAGGGTGCAATACTCCTATGACCAAACCAGCTGCCTCTAATTTCTTGATCTCTTTGGCAATGAACTGCTGCCCCTCCAAGGCCTGCTTCCGAACTTTCTGCCTAACGGGTCAGGCGCGTGGGCAGACAGCAAAGTGCTGCTCGATTACCTCCCTGGGAACACCGGGGATATCAGATGGTTGCTAGGCAAACACATGTATATTCGCCTGCAGGAAGGCAACGAGCGCACTTTCCTATTTGTCATCGAGGGTGACACTGATAGTGAAAGTACCATCAATGCCAGCTAGCCCTGCCGGGACCTTCTTCACTTGGGGTGGAGCAACCTTGGATCTCTTGCTGCTGGAACACTTCGGTGTGTTTTCAATGGGTGCCGTGCACTTGGAGGGGGCACGCTTCCCAGACTCCTTGCCGGAGGCCCTACAATCCCTCTTTTTTCCTTTGCTTTCCTTGGCGGCAGCTGATCCTGTCGCAGCCTCTGCCGTGACTGCATCCCGGTACATCTTGTCTACGCAGATAATTGCATCCTTCTCATCTGATGGGCTAGTGATTACTCCCAGTGGCCCAGGCATCTTCAAAGTGTTATAAGCATAGTGAGATGCTTCCATGAACTTAGCCAGGGCCGTGCGTTCCAGAATCCCAATGCACGGCAGGGGGAGATCAACCACATCAAATACAATCTTCTCAGTCCCATAGTTCTGTTCTCCCCCAAATGTCACCGGCAACGTAATATTTCCCTTGGGACGGCTCCTGCCCGGATTGACTCCTTGAAACGTGCCGGTAACCTCTAGCTCTTCTTCTCCTATCTGAAGCTTGTTGATGACTGCCGAAGAAATCAGATTCAACCCGGCCCCGCCATACACTAACATCTTTTTGACCTTGAGGTTGCGAATTGTTGGGGAGACCAACAACGGCAAACACCCTACCGCAGTGGTGCGCCAGGATGATCCTCCTCATCAAAGATGATGAGCGTGCGGGACCACTTGAGCGGCTTCCGGGCCTCTGGCGCTGGTTCCACGACATTGACCTCTCGTGCCCATCGCTGGAGTTGGCGATGAGAGGTGTGCAAAGATGCACCTCCATCAATGCATAGGGCGTCAGTGGCCTTCTGAAATTCCTGCTCACTAGTTTCCTCTTCATTCCCTTCATCACTCGCATCATCACGGATTTCCTTCTCTTGGACCCTGGCGGGTTCTCCTTGGTTTCGAAAGGGCTTGCCGGGGCGATTTGCTTCACCGCCCCGGCCCTTACCGCCAGCAGCATTTTGACCTTTCTCCTTATCACGCTTATCATGCTCTGCGCTCTGTTTCTTGCAGTATGGCCCATTTCCTTTCCCAACTTTTTCCGCGGCAGCGGCTTCCCGGCAGGCAGCGCACGCGGCAGCTTCCTTGCCGGGGGCCTTAGCCATGGCCTTTTTGCCGGTACTAGGTGTGCCCAAACCTTCTACATTCATCACTGCCTTATCTCTTGGCTTCTTGCTACGCTTCTTGCCCTTTCTTTGACTGGTTGATTCATCCTTATCCTCTAAATCAACATTGATGCAATCCTCCTCTCTGGGCAACTTCCTCCCTTCCTCCATCCGAGCACAGTTATCCACCAGAGTGTATAGCTCCTTCACAGTTTTAGGCAATCGCATATTCATCTTAGAACGAATGTGACGGTTGCTCACATTAGACTGGAAGGCTGCTATAACGGCTGCCAGATGGATATTTGGAATATTCCTATGAACTTTACTGAATCTCTGTAAATACTTACAGAGGGTTTCTCCTTCCTTCTGCTGGAGAAGCTGCAGGTTGTTGCTCCTGCCGGGCTCTTGATGGCCACCGGTGAAGGCACCGATGAACTCGTGGCACAGATGTGCCCATGAAGAAATGGAGTTCTCCTGCAGGTGCATCAGCCAAGACCTCACATTGGACTTGAGGGCCAAAGGGAAGTAGTTGGCGAACACCTTCTCGTCTCTTCCCCCGGTATCCTGAACAGCGATGGTATAGATGCTCAGGAACTCTACCGGGTTCAGCCTCCCGTCGTACTTCTCAGGTATTTCTGGCTTGAACGTGCAAACAGACGGCCAACGGACTTGCTGCAGCTCTCGTGTAAAGGCAGGGCAGCCGACCTCGAAAGGTAGGCGCCCGCCAACACTGAGCGTACTTGGTCTGGCGGAGGTCGTCGTGGCGCCGATCCAAAGCGACGCGCGCGTCTCCCCGCCGCCTACCCTTCGGGGTTCGACGTTGGCCTGGATGTGCTTGAGGGTCAGAAGAGGCCATCGAAACGTCGTCGGGGTCTTGATTCTGCTACGTCCGCGTCAACTGCCGTGGTGGGGACTGCACCGTGGGGAGAACCCCGTCCGTTCGGCCAGCAGTGCAGACGGTTGCCGTCGCTTGAGGAGGTCGTGGCGGGCCAGCTCGTCGCGAGCCCCCAGCCTCAGTGAAACCGAGCAGGCTCTGGATGGTGGAACGCCATTCGTCCATCTGCTCGGCTGCCGGCGGAAACCTCAATAGGAGCTGAGCTTGCGCCATAGCCTCCCTGGCTGTGCTTGGCATAGTGGTTGATGACGTCGACAGCACCATCACTTGGCTCCTGACGGCGCCAGCGGTGGCGTCGGCGGTAGCACCGTATCCACGCAGCTGTGGAACGACCACCTGGGCTGCGGGGTCACGCGGTGCTGGCGCTCGGGGGTCAGCGGCTCCGTCGAGCGCAACAGTCTGGTCGGCTCGTCCGGGAGGAGACACATGGGCCGCGGTCGCTCCCGTGGTGGAGGTGGCTGGAGGACGATGGTTCGTCCTAGACCGAGCGCCGTTGCTGCGGTTGGGCCCGTCAGTGGGAGGAGAGGGTGCAGATCGAGTGACCCCCTCGACCGCATCTTGTGGAGCATGACCACCAGGGCGTTGCTGATGGTGTTCTCCTCCGGCATCTCCAGCCCCCGTGTCAGCCGCGGGGGGAGCGATGATGGCGCCACTTGCTCTAGTCACGCCCCCAGCAGCGTTCACGTCCTCGCTCGCCTCCGCAGCCTCCGAGGCACCTGAGGCCGCGGGCGGCGGAGCCTTCGAGGTGGACAGATGGGCCGAAGGGCCGGACTTCTTCTTCTTGGGCACCATGGTCGACGGCGTCGCCGAAGATGAAGATGGCGATGAAGATGACGCGCTGCGCATGCTTTCAGGTTCGCGCAGGCGAACCCCCTACCTGGCACGCAAAATGTGTGCGAGAGAGGCCTAAAGATAATGTGCATGTGGGAGACACGTAGGCACATATATGTGCACATAGAGGGCCAGCAGAGACTATGCGTGTGTATATATGCATGTGAGAGAAATAGTGTTCTCCAACTGAGGGAGATATATATAGAGTGTGTGCGTGAGACACCCCGGTAGAGAGTGTGAGCACTTACGCGTCAGATAGAGAGATATATAACGTGTGTGTGAGATGGGTTGAGGCATAGTGCATCTATGCGTAAAAGGCAGTTCTACGCATTAATTTAAAATATAGATTGCAATTTGCGTATGAACGAACACTGATCTATCAGACACCCATACTCTATTGAATTCGAGCATGTGTATGGGTTTATTTCATATTACCGATCCATAGAGTGAGAGTGGTTTTAAATCCAGACAATGCATGGCTTTCAATTCATATATAAACATTAATTAGTGCTCTCCGTATTGTTAAGAACTTTATACATTTGTCACATACATGGATACATTCCAAATTAGTAGCTACAAAATAGAATACATGTTGAATTCAACATAACTAGTCATTAACCCATGCATCTGCATGAGCTAGCACTACTTATATTAAATACAACAAAGTGGGTACCTATTACAAATGTTGGATAATAATATGAAAATGTTATAATTGATTGTTATTATTACATTGGTAGACAACATGGTTACAAATTCAAAACTTGTTGCGTGTATCGTGTACTTGTTATATATAAGCTTCCAATAGGTATATACTCAAGTTCCCTGTTGTAGCATATATGCTCAATTCCATTTGGTACGTGAAAAACATAAATCTTTGTGTTTGCCTCAGAATTACGATCGAATTTTATCTTAAAACCACTTCATGGATTAGATTTTATATGTGTACAACATTTAAGCAGAAGTCTTCCCTCGGGAACATTGGATTGCACCTAGTTTTATTTGATTATAAAAGAATTTGTTTCTATAAACAACGATGAAACAATGGACATACACGGTTTTCTATCAACATATGTGAAACTGTAGCAAAAAATATACGTAAGAGATTATATTTTCTCATACCATTATGAGCCTACATTATTCAGATTTTAAGGTGTCGTCTTAACCTATAAATTCTTACAAAATTTCTTCTGTGAATAACATAGTAGTGGAACTGTGTGATAGAATTTATCTTATGACTGTACATGTTTTCTTAATACTTTCTATTCCTACTACACACATATATATCACATACGGAATCATGTGCTTATATGAGATCTTCGTGGCGAATGATATATCAAGATTTTTTTGGTTACTGTACTAACTACGGAGTTTTAAAGATGTTTAACGGGTATAATTTTCTATTACTGATAAGTCCAAAATAAAGACATGCATAGACGTACTATATATACACAGGTAATTCTTATTAGCAATCCACACCATGCGATGAATATCATGTGAACCGGTGTAATTCATGAATCGCAAGCATACCATGCAAAGTAGTATGTATGTCAAAAGAATAGAACGGTGTGCATGCATAATAAAAATAATCAATGCAAGAGCTGATTTAGCATCTAGTGGCAAACAGGAGGAGCTCCTCAAGCCGATCGGTACACACCATCACTTGATGATTAGCCAGCACGAGCCGGCCACCATGTAGAGGAGTCCATTGTGTGATCGACAAAATATTGTTTATTGAATACGCCGAATATTTTAGTGATGGAAGCTTTTATGGGCAATCAGCAGGTTCATGTTGATTTATTTCCTTTTTCTTTAGACTTTTTATTGATGGAGGCTTTCCTTTTTTAGTGGACGTGGGACTTTCCATTTTTTGGACAAAGTAGTTTGATTTATTTGTTTTGGACATGGGTCAACCGGGTCACTTGGACTTCTTTCATTTTTTACGTTCGACTTTTTCTGCACGGAGAGAACAGGAAAGGTGCGGGTCAGACGGAAGCTTTCCTTTTTTACGGGAGGATATCCTTTTTTGTTTTGAGAACTTTAAAAGCTATGCGTCATTAGTAGGGTCGTTTAAATTTCTTCCCCCTTTAATACGTTGGACTTTTTATGGAGAGAACTTGAATGGTACGGGAAGATGGAAGATTTCCTTTTTTTTGGACCATCTACGTTACGAAAGTTTTCTTTTTATCTTGAATGTAAATTCTACAATCCAATGGTGTAATTAATTTTGATGATGTGGGTTAATGAGAGATCTTGAATGATGCATCCAATTAGTAAATATATAATAAGAAGGTGGTTTCGAAGATTCGAATTCATAGGAAGTGCATTCATTATTTGAATTCGAGATAATGGCATTCGTAAATTAGATCTAAAAGGGGGCATCAATATTTTTTGTCTGTTTGAACATGCTATATATTCATACGCATGTCTAACTATTTTTTTGCACCCAAGGAGATTATATCTCGAACCATGCATGAATTGAGCTAAGCTGCATATATTTTAATATATACTCATGTACAATGTGTATTCAAATGTACCCTCTCCTGTCGGCGTAGAAGCATGATCACCTATGGGGGATGGTGCCCCTTTGTGGTTCAGCATGGGAACGACCGCGTTGAACAAAGAGCAGAATCGGCAGGGGACAACACGGCGACGAGCAACTCTCTTTTACCCAGGTTCGGGCCGCTTTGCAGTGTAAAACCCTACTCCTACTGTGGTGGATTAAACTTGAGGAAGACGATTACAAGAAGCACACTAGCCCGGAAAGGGTGCCTGGGGAGTGCAACTACACGCGTACAAGTGTGGGGGTCGAAGGGTTCGAACCCTTTGCTAGGTTGCCTCGGGCCTCCTTTTATAGCTGAAGGGGCGACCACAATGGCAAAACAGTCATTTGAATGTGATTAGATAGCTAACAGTGCTATCATACCTAACTCTGGCAGTTAGGACAAAGTGCATTAAATGCACTGCTAGGTGTCGTGCTAAGGTTGAAGCCCGGGAAGCCTGCTGTGCCGCTTATCAATCCTTTTCGCCTCCCCGTCATTGCCCGTCGCCTGCAGCCAACGCTGCCACCGGCCCCGCAGCCCATGAGCAGCAGGCTTCGTCGCTGCAGCCTTTCGTGCGGCGTGATGGGCGCACTGCCACTCTGTCGCTGACTCCGGCGGCCGCTTCGCCTTCTCATGCTCATCGGGGGCCAGCGAACGCGCAGGTTGCGTTGCTCTTGGCATGCGAGCTCCTGCGCTATAGACCGACCAATGACCTCTACGAGGACTGGCTGGACCGCATCGCCGAGCTCGTCAGCACCGTCGGAGAGGCCCCTGCTATCACACCCAATATGCGATTCTATCCGAGAGGAACTCGAAGGTCCCACCAAGGATAGACCCGCATATTGAAACGCTTTTGCAAGGTGGATATCATTACATCGTACTATTACATAATAACAGGGGATACATACAAAGGGCATACAATGCCACAAGAATACATCAAACATCATACATGAGAACAACATCCGACTACGGATGAAACACAAACAGAAACTCAAACGACATCCACCCTGCTAGCCCAGGCTGCCGACCAGGAACATATTCCAAGATCGACGATGAAGAATAAGAACTCCCAAACAAGTAAACATCGCTCTCACGTCATGATTATTGCATAACTTGTACCAGCAACTATTGTTGTAGTAATCTTTGAGCCACGAGGGCTCAGCAATCCCATTACCATGGGTATCAAGACTAGTAAAGCTTAATGGGTAAGGAATGGATAAGTGGTGAGGTTGCAGCAAGTGGCTAAGCATTGTATGGTGGCTAACTTACGAGTACCAGAGTGAGATGAGAATCTACGCAAACGGTCGCAAACTAGTAATGATCAAGAAGTGATCCTGAACTACTTACATTCAAACATAACCCAACCATGTTCTCTTCTCGAACGCACCCGAAAAGAGACAGTCACGGTTACGCATGCGGTTGGTGTATTTTAATTGAGTTTAGTTCATGTCCACTACAACCGGATATTAAAAAATTCCCATCTGCCACATAACCGCGGGCACGGCTCTCGAAAGTTTAAACCCTGCAGGGGTGTCCCAACTTAGCCCATGACAAGCTCACGATCCGCGGAGACAATCCTCTATCATGGGACCCTCTGACCAGACTCTGAATCCCGGTGCACAAAACATTCCGACTATGGTAAACCAAGTCCAGCAAGACCTCCCGACGTGCCGACACCCTGATAGTAGCCGCGTGTATCTCGTCTCAGGCCACGATGGATGAGCGACACGTACAGGTGCCAAAATAACCCAGGTTGCCTAGGGGTGGCCCCGCACAGTGCTCTAGTTTGGACCAACACTCACGAGGAGCATTGGCCCGGGGGTTGATTAAGAATCCTCGGGTGCTAGCCGGTCCCTATGCAAGTTTTAGTTGTTATTAGGCAAATGGTAAAACCAATGTTGGGCCTTGCTGGAAGAGGTTTATTCAAAACAGTCAAGAGGGGCCCATAAACCCTCATCGTGTTAGGGACGCAAAACCAAGGAACATAACACCAGTATGACGGAAACTAGGGCGGCAAGAGTGGAACAAAACACCAGGCAAAAGGTCGAGCCTTCCACCCTTTACCAAGTATATAGATGCATTAATTAAGTAAGAGATATTGTGATATCCCATGATATTCATGATATCCATGTCCCAACATGGAACAACCTGCAACTAGCAATGCTATAAGAGGGACTGAGCAAAGTGGTAACATAGCCAAACAACGGTTTGCTAGGATGGTCGAAAAGGTTAGAGGCCGGCATGCCAATTTGGGAGGCTTGATAAACAAGTGGTGGGTAGCGCGACATAGCGATAGCATCGAGACAACTAGCATAGCAAAGATAGTAGTGAGATCCAAGGTGACGGTCATCTTGCCTGAAATCCCGCTAAGAAGAAGACTGAATCCATGAAGTAGATGAACTAACATAGTCGAACGAATCCTCACAATCGCAACGTTACCCGAACTATCGAGAAGGAGCACAACCGGAAAGAAGCAAACAACATGGTAAACACGCAACACATAAACAGGACATGATGTTCAACCAAGTATGATGCATGACAAAGGCTACATAATGCTACTCATGGCAAGAGATGATGCATACAAGAACAACACATCAAAGCACGTTTAAATGAGGTAGGAAACAACATACAACAACTCCGGTAAGTCCTCATATGCAAATTTCGTAATTGGTCCAGATCTGAATAACACATTATGTTGAAGTTGTTAAACAGCAAGTTAAAGTGCTCCATGATGATCTACACATCTTTCTAGTCAAGTTACACATAAAGTTCATTTAATTCTTAGCTACGGCCTAGAAGATATCAGCAAAACAAGTTAAACATGGCATTGATGCAAAATGCCAACAAAGACAATCACAAGCACTCCAAAACATGGATGCAACATGGCATGATGAAACTACATGCAAAACCAAACAAGTTCCATATAGATCATGCTCAAAACGGAGCAACGGTTCAACACATACACATGAAACAAGTTTAAAGGACAGACTGTCCAAAACAGCAACTAGGCATATCGCAAGCATCAAAACAACATGCTACAAGAACAATACTGACACAACCATGACATGAACTTGACGAACCGGTAACATGCTTCAAATAATATCAAGGTTCAGGTTCATAATCATCAGGATTAATCCAACATGATCAATGCAACAAGCCACTTTATAACACAGATTATGACTTGATGAAAAACAGGGCATACGTGTGAGCAGAAATAACATGTTGACATGTTGGAGGCATGAAACAATGATGCTACAGTGCAAGATCATACCAACCAAAAGCATTTCATTAAAGTACAGGCTATACATGGAAAAACATGATTAATAAGCATCTCCATATAGCTCCTAGATCAACGGAAATCATCGAGAAAAGTAAGCAAGTCATAACAGCTTCTCAGACTTGGTGAAAAACAGAGTAAGGCTGAAAACAAATTCATGATGCATACTTTGAGACAAGAAAAGTATGTGCTAGAGGAACATTTCCTGGCATCGAAGGGCATGGTAAGCATGAATATGTAGAGCACTACAAAACATGATCAATGAGATACTGCTAGAAACCAATAGAACATGCTGAAAACATCATGGCAAGGATGCAAATGATAATAGATTCACAGACTTAGTGAAATTAATGAATATGGCCGAAACAACTGTAAGTAGACATGTTTTCAAGCTTAGTTAACTCAACATAAAGCACATCATGGCATTTCTATAAAACCAACAGCAAGAAGGCATATTTGTGCAGCTACTCATGGCTAGAACATGGTGATAGGATGCATAGAACACTAGCTATTCACATGGCAAAACTGAACTTACTGATAACGGGCTGACGCAAACATTATTTAGCAAATTTAGAGCATGGTAATGATAAGCTGAATTAGGCCATAATTGCGAACAAGGGCACGGATTGAAGATCTACAAAACACCCTTACTAAGCATCTCCAGAATATTAACGGATTCACTAGTAGCATCAAGTTAACATGGCAACATAATGTACCAGTTTCAGACTTGACAGAAATTTCTTCGCAAGCTTGTGCTAGTCACCACAAGGCATATCATGGCATGACATAAATACTACAAGCAAGAGGACATGATTATACATCAAACTCATGTTGACAAGATGCTCATATGATGCATGGATTAAATCACACGAAAATGACAAAAGAGCAAGTTATATCAGTTTTCAGCACTTAACAGCAACATGCACTTTTGCAACGATGATTAGGGCCTCAAGGTGAGAAGTAACATGCATGACAACTATACCACTGTGTAGAGAATTCAGAGACGAACATTTGCATATAAAGAACATCACCATCAGACCAATATGCACAAAGTTATGGCCATCCAAACATGCATACATGATGTTAACGGGAAAAATGACTTAGGCGATTTCAGGGGAAACAGAGCAGGCGCGGGAAGCTATATATCGGCTCTGGCAAGGGATAGATGGGGTGCTCACATCGGGCCCGTGGGCCGGTTGGGGCGGTTCGGTCGGTTCAGCTAGGGCCGGTCGAACCGGGCAGGTTCGCAAGTGAACCGGCGGGTCCACCGGCCTTGCCGGTCCAGGCGAGGTAGGAGGCGGGGTCCACCTGGCGGGCGCGGCGGATCCAGGCAGTCCGAGGGTCAGGGAGGCCGTTCCCGGCGACGAGGAGCTCAAGCGGGACAGACTTGGTAGGGCGGCGGCGGGACTAGCGTCCGTGGCAGCTGCTGCTCCTGTGAACAAACACAGAGAGCGACAATGTTCAGAGAGGAGAGACAGCGAGAAGAAACGGAAAGAAAAGGGAAGGCCCAAGGGACGGCTTGGTGGTCGAGGTCGCTAGCGGCGACGTGCTCCAACGAGGGGAGGTGGTCCTTTACAGGGAGGAGGCTGCGGCCTCGGTCGCTCGCGCGCGCAGGGGCGCGCGAAGTAGGCGGATGAAGGCGGCTGGAGGTCGGCGGTGACGCTGCTTGGGGACGAGGAGACTCTTGAGGCAGAGGCCCATTAGACTCGGGCAGCCGGCGGCTTGATTCCGGTGACGCGAGGCTGATGAAGAGCTCGGGCGCGAGGCCGCCATGTGAGGGAGCTCGGGGCTGCGGGGACGAGGTGGCTCTGGATGGCAACGAAGCGTGCTGGTTGGTTGCGGGGCTCAAGCAGAGGAGGCTGGCAGCAAGGTGAGGAAGGGGAATGCTTGGGCAGAAGCTGGTTCGGCAGAATTGGACGCTCGTTGGTGGGAATTAATCGGGATGAGATCCCGAGGAAGATAGTGGCGGCGGGGGCAAGGAGGATCCCTAGAAATTAGGGGTTTGGTTTGTATATATAGCATGATGGTTTTGGTTAGGGGCTAATCGGACCCTTCGATTAAAATTGAACGATCGAGATAAGTAGGTTAGGTAGACCAAATAAGAAACCGAAGATGTTTAGGGGATGTTTGGGGATGATCCGGACGCATCGATAATGACAGCCCGGTTCGGGTTCGGGGTAGTTTCAGACTAGGTGGCGAGAGGGGTCTGAGAGAGGTCGACAAAGACAAGGGGGTTTGATGGGCTAAGAGAAGGGAGAGAAGAGAGCGGTCCGGTTGATATGGGAGGAGGTCAACAGGGACAAGGAGGAAGGTAAAAAAACAGAGACAAGGAGGAAGCGGCAACTACGAGCGGGTACAAGTTTTAAAAACAATGACGGCAACAGACTACTCATGCACTGCAAATGATGACATGATGAATGCAACAAACAAATAAAACACACGACGACAACAAAGAACATGGAAGGCGTCTAGAGCATTGGTCTCGGGGCGTTACAACTCTCCTCCACTAACAGAAGATCTCGTCCCGAGATCTTGTAACGCCCCGGACACACCCGCCGGTGGTCGTTACTCCTGGCGGGATCTAGACTGGCCCCACAAATCAATACTAGTCTTTTCTGCGCACTATGTCTTCACTCGTGGGCACCCGGGAGCAACTTCCCGGTTGGTCACCCATCTTGAAATTACTCCAAGATGAGCATGCTTAACTTTGGAGTTCTGTCTAAATGGGCTACCGGAAAAGAAGGAATTCCTTATTGTATGAGTAGTCTATCATCCCTATTAAGCTAGGCTATCACATACACCCCCACTCAGAGGAACCACGTCCTCGCTGGGCCACAGGAACATTCCCTCTTGGCACATACGTCTATGCATCCAGTCCGGTACATGTGCCATGTCGTGTGCCACGACGGGTCACAAACGTCATGAACAAGATGACTGTGCACCTGTCCGCAAAAATCCATGTAACCACGAGGGTCGGCTCTGATACCAAATTGTAATGCCCAATATGTGACTATACTCCACACGTGTCGAGGCACGACTTGGGGCATTAGCGCATATTGGTATGGTCGCAAGAGTGGTTGTATATTTGCACATCTCATGTACTAAATAGATAGAATACGAGCATTGGCTTACAATCGCCACAATGTCACACAAATATCATCAAGTAATACAATCATTGAAGATGAACACAAAGTCCGGCTACGGACGAAATCAAACGAATAAAAGACAACCACCCAAGCTAAGTCCCGATCGACCCTACTGGGCACCACTATTGATCGTCTGGAAAGGAAACATAGTAACGGCCATGGTCTTCGTCGAACTCCCACTTGAGCTCAATGGCATCACCTACATCAGACTCATCGGTACCTGCAACTGTGTTTGTAGTATTCTGTGAGCCACGGGGACTCAGCAATCCTATCACCCGCGGTATCAAGATTAAAATAGCTTAAATGGGTATGGCATGGTTAAGTGGTGGAGTTGCAGGAAGCACTAAGCATTTGCATAGTGGCTAACTTACGAATACCAGAATAAGATGAGAAACGACGCAACCGGTCGCAAACTAGTAATGATCAAGAAGTGATCCTGAACTACTTACGTACAATCATAACCCTACCGTGTTCTCTTCCTGAACCTCGTCGAAAAGAGACCATCACGGTTACACACACGGTTTGTGTATTTTAAAGAGCTCGTTTCAAGTTCACTACAACTGGATATTAAAAACTCCCGTCTGCCACATGGCCGCGGGCACGGCTATCGAAAGATAAAACCCTGCAGGGGTGTCCCAACTTAGCCCATGACAAGCTCACTATCCGCGGAGACAATCCTCCATCTCGGGACCCTTCGATCAAACTCGGAATCCCGGTGCACAAGATATTTCGACAATGGTAAAATAAAACCAGCAAGACCTCCCGGTGTGCCGACACCCTGATAGTAGCCGTGCGTATCTCGTCTCAGGCCACGACGGATGAGCAATGTGTACAGGTGCCAAAATAACCCAGGTTACCCTGGGGCGGCCCCGCACGGTGCTCTAGTTTGGACCAACACTCATGAGGAGCATTGGCCCAGGGTTCATTAAGAATCCTCGGGTTAATTACTCCCTATGAATTTTGTTGTTGTTATTAGGCAAATGGTAAAACCAAAGTTGGGCCTTGCTATAAGAGTTTTATTCAAAGCGAACTGTCAAGGGGGGGCCATAAACCCCACCGTGTTAGGGACGCAAAATTCAAGGAACATAACACCGGTATGACGAAAACTAAGGCGGCAAGAGTGGAACAAAACACCAAGCAAAAGGCCAAGCCTTCCGCCCATTACCAAGTATATAGATGCATTAATTAAATAAGAGATATTGTGATATCCCAACATATCCATGTTCCAACATGGAAGAACCTACAGTGCACCTGCAACTAGCAACGCTATAAGAGGGGCTGAGCAAAAGCGGTAACATAGCCAAACAACGTTTTGCTAGGAAGGTGGGTTAGAGGCTTGACATGGGAATTTGAGAGGCCGTATAACAAGTGGTAGGTAGCGCGACATAGCGATAGAATGAACAACTAGCAAGCAAAGATAGAAGTGATATCGAGGGTAATGATCATCTTGCCTACAATGTTTTCAGAGGTATCGAATCCTTGCTCCTCGTGAACATACTCGACAGGGTCCTCGAAACCGAACTCGTCTCCCGGCTCTACCCAAAGCAAGAACACAAGCAACGGAACAACAATCAATCACGGTGCAATGCGCAAGCAACATGATGCAAGACATGGCATGGAATGCAAGATATGATGTGCAATGCATATGGGTACTCCGGAAGGGGAAAGATGAACATGGCACTAACTTGGAAAACTAAGCATGCCACTTGAGAGATTGGGATATTTCGGTTGAAATCAATATAAAGATCACGAGGAATGGATGCACACAACTCAAACGGTGAGCAAAACAATAACAATGCAAAGCTGAGATTAACAGCAACATGGCACTTGAGGTGCAACATAAAAATATGCTACAACACTCCAACATGATAACTAAAGGCATGGCAGCGAAATACAGGTAGAGCGGTACAAAACATGAACACTGAGCTACTGCTAGAAACCAATAGAACATGCTCAAAAAATCATGTCAAGATTGCAAATATTAACAGATTCACAGACAATGAAATTCACTAATCATGGCAAAACAGATTCATATAGCAGTGTTTAGGACAAGCAAACTATATACTACAGGAACATATTATAGCAAAAAAGAGCATGGCATGCTAGTGCTAAATGCACTCAATAAAACTCCCCTACTGAACTTGCTCTTAAGATCTACAGAAATGATGATAGCATCAATGCAAACATGGCAGAAACAGATTCATGATAGCATGTTTACAAGCTTGTTTAACTCTATACAAGGCATATCATGGCATGAAATTAATTCTAGCTGCAAGTAGGCATTATGAAGAGCACGTACATGTGCAAAAATACCCCAAAGCATATTTTTATATTTTTTTACATAAATGACAAAACAGCAATGTGATGTAAAATAATATGTTCATGAACTTGCTCAAATTCAAAAACAAATGCCACCACTGGATACATAGGATTTTTCTAGTACAAAAACATATATAATATGCATATACTGCTGTATAAAAATGCTCATGAATGCAATAAGCAAAATACTGCCTTAAATGGAAAAGACAGAAATGGAAACTGCCTAAAAGGGACATGTCCAGATCTGGACTGGCCCGAAATGGAAAGATGCCCTCTGCCTGATTTGGAATATTCGCTGGAAAAGAAATAAAAGAAAAGGAATAAGGGGAGAGGGGATGACAGGTGGGACCTGGTCCTCTCTGGGTATGACAGGTGGGTCCCGCGGGGTCCCATAAGGCGGTGGCTGCGGCTGGAGCAAAAACGAAGCAAAGCAGAGGCGCTGCCGACCGGCGACGGGCACGGCGGAGGGCCTCGCCGGAGTTGCTCCGGGGACCCTACGGCACGGCGGAGGCGCGCAGAAGTACCGGCAAGCGATCCCGCACACGCGTGTGCGTCTCCCCGCACCAGACGACGACTGAGGCGACACCGGCGACGAGGCACAGAGGCGGCGACGGCAAGCACGAACGTGACGCAGCAGCAACCTAAGCGAGCGGCTGAGGGCGCGGGTTGAGCATATGCAGCGTGACGAGCGAGATGGACACGAGCAAGCGACCTACGGGGGTCGGGGTAGTTGCCAGAGACGAGTCCCGACGGCGATGAGCTCGGGCAAATGCGGCAAACGGCGATGGAGCAGGCTAGCGAAGAGGAAAAAGGTCGGGGAGGTGCGCCTGGTCACGTAGCGGTCGCCGAAGGAGTCGAGCGGGCTCGGGGAAGACGGGAGGCGGCAGATTTCACCGGGGATGAACGATGGCCGACGCGGACGAGGACGAAGGGGACGGCATCTTGAAGGGGCTCCCGGTTGCTCATAGTCGACGTCGTGGACGTAGAAGACGACGGGGAAGAAGACCGCAAGGTTGGCGAGGCGGAGGTCGACGGAGGGCACGCCGACGATGAGCACTTGCTCCTGGACACGCTCGGGCACGACGAAGACCGACGGATCTGGTGGTTTCGGTGGCCTGGAGGCGGCGGCGAGGGGGAGAGGGAACCCTAGCGGTTAGGTAGGGCAAGGAGAGGGGTCTTATAGGGGGCTAGGGTGAGCGGGGCGAGCTCCCGCGCTCTCGGCCGCGGCCATGTGCGGGCGAGCGAGGGGGGACTGAGGAGGAAGAAAGGTGGGTGCGGGTGCGCGCGGGGTCGCTGACCAGCGGGGCCACCATTGCCACGTGTCGGCGGAGCAGCGGGGGCGAGTGGGTCTGCGAGTGAGAAAAGGAAAGGAGGGAGAGGGCTCGGTAGGCCGAGTGGGCGGGCTGGCGCGCTGCTGGGCCTACCTGGAGGCCAAGGACCAGGTGGCTGCTGGACCGTGGCTGCCCGGCATTGCTGCTCCTGTTGGCTGGACTGCCACTGCTTGCGTTCTCTTTTGTTTTCTTCAAACATAAAATAAACAGAAATGCACAGGGGAAAAGGAGAGGAGTTGGAGAAATATAAAAATATCCCCATGATCCTGGAATTACCCACTATTTCATAAAATTGAGTTGGGCATTTTTAGAGGTAGAAAAATAAAACAAGTTTGAATTTGGTCCAAACTTGAGGCATTTTTGAACCTAACCAAAGAAACTCCAAAATGCATGAGATCTGGCAGAGAAGTTTTGGACATGTAGAAAGATTAATAGGGAGAAGATGAACATTTATGGAGGAGGGCAAGATGGCACTTGCAAAAAAAGAAAGAAAAGAGAATGAGACGTGCTGATGAGTGAAGGGGGATGATGATGCTTGGATTTACATAGAACATGCCACAATGCAATGAGGTATACCATGAAGATGCACATGATGATGAGAATATGCAAAATAACACCAAGCACAATGCAACATATGATGAGGCCATGATGCAACAATTAATGGCAAAACAATGCAATATGAAACAAAGCAAAACCCCAAAATGAAACCAACAAGGAGGAAAACACTTGGGATTGATCATGACAAGGTTGGACACATTGCCAAATATGGAAGTTCTTCAACTCGGGGTGTTACAACTCTCCTCCACTACAAGAGGATCTCGTCCCGAGATCTAGGACTAAAAGAACTCCGGATATTCGGAACGGAGGTAATCCTCGCTCTCCCAAGTAGCTTCTCGGTTAGAATGGTGAGATCACTTAACTTTGAGGAACTTGTTTGACTTGTTGCGAGTTTTGCGCTCGGTTTCTTCAAGAATGGCAACGAGATGCTCATGATAAGACAAGTCCTCTTGGAGGTCAATTTCTTCGAAGTTGATAGTGCGCTCGGGCGTCTTGAAGCACTTTCGAAGTTGTGACACGTGAAACACATTGTGCACATTTGAGAAGTTGGACGGGAGCTCAAGTTGATAAGCAAGGTCGCCTCTTTTGCCAACAATTTTGAAAGGGCCCACATATCTCGGGGCAAGCATCCCTTTGATACCGAAGCGTCGAGTGCCTTTCTTGGGAGAGACGCGGAGATAGACAAGGTCTCCGATCTCGAAAGCCAAGTCACGGTGCTTGCTATCATAGTAACTCTTCTGGCGCGATTGCGCGGCTTTGCGATTTTCGCGGATGACTTTGCACATTTCTTCAGCTTCTGTGATCAAGTCATTTCCAAGGAGTTGGCGCTCGCCGGTTTAAGACCAGTTGAGAGGAGTACGACACTTTCTGTCATATAGAATTTCAAATGGGGCCTTGCCCGAACTTGCTTGGAAGCTGTTGTTGTAGGAGAATTAGGCATATGGGAAGCAATTTTCCCACTTCATACAGAAAGAGATGACACAAGCTCTTAGCATGTCTTCGAGGATTTGATCGACTCTCTCGACTTGGCCAGTTGTTTGAGGATGAAAAGCCGTGCTGAAATGAATGTTGGTGCCCATGGCCTTCTGGAAGGAGTCCCAGAACTTGGAAGTGAAAATGCTTCCGCGGTCTAAGGAGACCAATTGAGGAATCTAGTGTAACAAGACAATTATGTAGGTGTATAGCTCTGCCAATTGAGCTGCCGTGATAGATTCTTTCACTGGAAGGAAATGAGCCACTTTTGTAAGCTTGTCAATGACAACAAAGATAGCATCATTCCCTCGCTTGGACTTGTGAAAGCCAGTGACAAAATCCATCTCGATATGATCAAACTTCCATTCTGGAATAGCAAGAGGTTGGAGGAGGCCAGCTGGTCGTTGATGTTCTGCTTTCACCCTTTGACAGACATCACATTCATTCACGAATTGAGCAATCTCTCGCTTCATGCGAGTCCACCAATACGACTGCTTTAGGTCATGGTACATCTTTGAACTGCCAGGATGGATGGAAAG
Source organism: Triticum aestivum (assembly GCF_018294505.1). Taxonomy (NCBI): domain Eukaryota; kingdom Viridiplantae; phylum Streptophyta; class Magnoliopsida; order Poales; family Poaceae; genus Triticum; species Triticum aestivum. Next base: position 221,938,635 of record NC_057802.1, read on the forward strand.
AAGAGAATTATGAGCTTCATTCATTATGACCTTCGTGAGATCACCTTTTGGAACCACAATCCGGTCCTCAAAGAACAAAGTGTCTCTGTCATCAATGTGATAGCACTTGTATTTGGGTAAGCCCTTGGCAACACCATGTTTCACCGTCTTCACCATGGTATCAAGGAGTTGTGTCTCACGGATTTGATCTTCCAAGTTGGAGTGACATGAAGGTTGGCAAGAAAACCTTGAGGAACAACTTGGAGGTTGAGCTTGCGGAAAGCTTCACAAAGATCAGATTGGAATGGCTTGAGAATTAAGCTGTTGCAATATGCCTTTCTGCTCAACGCATCTGCAATCACATTAAACTGGCTCTGATACCAACTTGTCACGCCCAATATGCGATCCTATCCGAGAGGAACTCGAAGGTCCACCAAGGATAGAGCTGCATAGTGAAACGGTTTTGCAGGGTGGATATCATTACATCGAAACATTACATAATAACTGGGGATACATACAAAGGGAATACAATGCCACAAGAATACATCAAACATCATACATGAGAACAACATTCGACTACGAATGAAACACAAACAGAAACTCAAACGACATCCACCCTGCTTGCCCAAGCTGCCGACCTAGAACATATCCCAAAATCGACGAAGAAGAAGAACTCCCAAACAAGTAAACATCGCTCTCACGTCATGATCATTGCATAACCTATACCTGCAACTGTTGTTGTAGTAATCTGTGAGCCACGTGGACTCAGCAATCCCATTACCATGGGTATCAAGACTAGCAAAGCTTAATGGGTAAGGAATGGATAAGTGGTGAGGTTGCAGCAGGTGGCCATGCATTGTATGGTGGCTATCTTACGAGTACCAGAGTAAGATGAGAACGGTCGCAAACTAGTAATTATCAAGAAGTGATCCTGAACTACTTACGTTCAAACATAACCCAACCGTGTTCTCTTCTTGAACGCACCCGAAAAGAGACAGCCACGGTTACGCACGCGGTTGGTGTATTTTAGTTGAGTTTAGTTCATGTCCACTACAACAAGATATTAACAAATTCCCATCTGCTACATAACCGGGGGCACGGCTCTACAAAGTTTAAACTCCACATGGGTGTCCCAACTTGGCCCATGACAAGCTCACGATCCGCGGAGACAATCCTCCATCGCAGGACCATCCGATCAGACTCAGAATCCCGGTGCACAAGACATTTCGACAATGGTAAAACAAGTCCAACAAGACCTCGCGACGTGCCGACACCTTGATAGTAGCCGCGCGAATCTCGTCTCAGGACAAGACGGATGAGTGATGCGTATAGGTGCCAAAATATCCCAGGTTGCCCTGGGGCGGCCCCGCACAGTGCTCTAGTTTGGACCAACACTCATGAGGAGCATTGGCCCGGGGGTTGATTAAGAATCCTCAGGTGCTAGCCGGTCCCTATGCAAGTTTTAGTTGTTATTAGGCAAATGGTAAAACCAATGTTGGGCCTTGCTGGAAGAGTTTTATTCAAAGAGAACTGTCAAGAGGGGCCCATAAACCCTCATCGTGTTAGGGACGCAAAATCAAGGAACATAACACCGGTATGACGGAAACTAGGGCGGCACGAGTGGAACAAAACACCAGGCAAAAGGCCGAGCCTTCCACCCTTTACCAAGTATATAGATGCATTAATTAAATAAGAGATATTGTGATATCCTATGATATCCATTATATCCATGTCCCAACATGGAACAACCTGCAACTGCACCTTCAACTAGCAACGCTATAAGAGGGTCTGAGCAAAGCGGTAATATAGCCAAACAACGGTTTGCTAGGATGGTGGAAAAGGTTAGAGGCTGGCATGGCAATTTGGGAGGCTTGATAAATAAGTGGTGGGTAGCGCGATATAGCGATAGCATCGAGACAACTAGCATAGCAAAGATAGTAGTGAGATCCAACGTGACGGTCATCTTGCCTGAAATCCCGCTAGGAAGAAGACCGAATCCATGAAGTAGACGAACCAACATAATCGAACGAATCCTCACAATCGCAACGTTACCGGAAATATCGAGAAGGAGCACAACCGGAAAGAAGCAAACAACATGGTAAACATGCAACACATAAAGATGACATGATGCTCAACCAGGTATGATGCATGACAAGGCTACATGATGCTACTCATGGCAAGAGATGATGCATACAAGAACAACACATCAAAGCACGTCTAAATGAGGCCGGAAACAACATATAACAACTCCGGTAAGTCCTCATATGCAAATTTTGTAATTGGTCCAGATCTGAATAACACATTATGTTGAAGTTGTTAAACAGCAAGTTAAAGTGCTCCATGATGATCTACGCGTCTTTCTTGTCAAGTTACATATAAATTTCATTTAATTCGGAGCTACGGCCTCGAAGATATGAGCAAAACAAGTTAAACATGGCATTGATGCAAAATGCTGACAAACACAATCACAAGCACTCCAAATGAAGGATGCAATATGGCATGATGAAACTACATGAAAACCAAGCAAGTTTCATATAGAACATGCTCAAAACGGAGCAACGGCACATACACATGAAACAAGTTTAAAGGACAAGCTGTCAAAAACAACTAGCCATATCGCAAGCATCAAAATGACATGCTACAATAACAGGATTGACACAACCATTACATGAACTTGTAGAACAGGTAACATGCTACATATAACATCAAGGTTCAGGTTCATAGTCATCAGGATTAATCCAACATGATCAATGCAACAAGCCACTTTATAACACAAATTATGATAATGAAAAACATGGCATACATGTGAGCATAAATAACATGTTGACATGTTGAAGGCATGAAACAATGATTCTACAGTGCAAGATCATAGCAACCAAAAGCATGTCATTAAATTACAGGCTATACATGGCACAACATGATTACTAAGCATCTCCATATAGCCCATATATCAATGGCAATCATTGATACAAGTAAGCAAGTAATAACAGATTCTCAGACGGTGAAAAACAGAGCAAGCCTGAAAACAGATTCATTATGCATGATTTGAGACAAGAAAAGTGTGTGCTACAGGAATATTTCATGGCATCCAAGGGCATGGTCAGCATGTACATATACAGCACTGTAAAACATGATCAATGAGCTACTGTTAGAAACCACTAGAACATGCTGAAAACATCATGGCAAAAATGCAAATGATAACAGATTCACAAACTATGAAATTAGTGAACATGGCAGAAACAGCGACAAGTAGACATGTTTGGAAGCTTGGTTAACTCAACATAAAGCATATCATGGCATTTGAATACAACCAACAGAAAGAAGGTATATTTTTGCAGCCACTCATGGCAAGAACATTGTCATCAGATGCACAGAACTCTAGCTATTCACATTGAAAAACTGAACTTACTGATAATAGGCTGACAGAAACATTATTTAGCAATTTTAGAGCATGGTAATGATAAGCTACAGCAGGCCATAATTTCAAACAAGGGCATCGATGCATAGAGCATAACAATATCTACAAAACATCCTTACTGAGCATCTCCAGAATATGCATGGATTCACTAGTAGCATCAAGTTAACATGGCAACATAATTTATCAGTTTCAGACATGACATATCTACAAAACAGCAAGTACCCCACTTTGCAAGTTTGTACTAGTTACCATAGGGCATATCATGGCATGACATAAATACTACAAGCAAGAGGACATGATTATACATCAAACTGATTTTGACGAGATGCTCATATGATGCATGGATTAAATCACACGAAAATGACAAAAGAGCAAGTTAGATCAGTTTTCAGCACTTAACAGCAACATGCACTTTTGCAACAATGATTAGGGCATCAAGGTGAGTAGTAACATGCATGGAAACTATAACTCCATGTAGAGAATTCAGAGATGAACATTTGCACATAAAGAAGATCACCATTGGACCAATATGCACAAAGTTATGGCCATCCAAACATGCATACATGAAGTTAATAGGAAAAATGGCTTAGGCGATTTCAGGGGAAACAGAGCAAGCGCAGGATGCTATATATCGCCTTGGGTGAGGGATAGATGGGGTGCTCACATCGGGCCCGTGGGCCGGTCTAGGCGGTTCAGCGGGGGCCGGTCGAACCGGGTAGGTTCGCAAGTGAATTGGCTGGTCCGCCGGTCTTGCCGGTCCAGGCGAGGTAGGAGGCGGGGTCCACCTAGCGGCCGCGGTGGATCCGAGCAGTCTGAGGGTCGGGGAGGCGGTTCCCGGCGACGAGGAGCTCCGACGGGACAGACTTGGCAGGGCGGCGGCGGGACTAGCATCCATGGCGGCTGTTGCTGCTGTGAACAAACATAGAGAGCAACATAGTTTATAGAGGAGAGGCAGCGAGAAGAAACGGAAAGGAAAGGGAAGGGCCAGGGGACGGCCTGGTGGTTGAGGTCGCTAGCGGCTGTGTGCTCCGACGAGGGAAAGTGGTCCTGGACGAGGAGGAGGCTGCGGTCTCGGACACTCGTCGGCGCAGGGGCGCGTGAAGCAGGCGGTTGAAGGCGGCTGGAGGTCGGCGGCGACACTGGTTGGGGACGAGGAGGCCCTCGAGGCAGAGGCAAATGGGACTCGGGCAGCCGGCGGCTTTACTACGGTGACGCGAGGCTGATGAAGAGCTCGGGCGCGAGGCCGCCATGTGAGGGAACTCGGGGGTGCGGGGACGAGGTGGCTCTGGACGGCGACGAGGCTTGCTCGTGTGTTGCGGGGCTCGGGCAGAGGAGGCTGGCAGCGAGGTGAGGAAGGGGGATGCTTAGGCAGAAGTTGGTTCGGGGGAATCGGACACTCGTTGGTGGGATTGAATCGGGATGAGATCCCGAGGAAGATAGTGGCGACAGGGGCTAGGAGGATCCCTAGAAATTAGGGGTTTGGTCTATATATATTGTTAGGACCCCGATTCTAAGTCACACCGATCTAGCATGTAACACCTCATATCACTTTGCGGCCTCGCGCACGGTATTCCCACGGGTGTCGCCTTACCATGGCCCAGGACCGTTTGCGCCTTTTGGCTCACGTATATGACAGTGTCGCTAGCATCCATATTATGACACAGAACCCGGGCCGACATGACTAGTCGTGAACCCAAAGTGGCACTAACTTACGGGGACGTGCATACATGAAACAACATCAAGCATGTCGGTCAGCAGCGTGTGAATCCGGGCTGTAGCAGCTGGGCTACCAGGACTCCGGGAACCCGGGCTGTAGTAGGCTAGCAGGACTCCGGATGTCACCGCGTGACATTTCCCCGAAGAGAAGACACAGGAACGAAGTGAATCACATGCCGGCCAGTCTAAGTGTTCCGGAGCAGTAGTGCTGGGCTAGCAGGACTCTGGTAAACCGGGCTGTAGCGGACTACCATGGCTCAGTGGAAGCACCAGACTACATTTCCCCATAAGAGAGGCCACCAAGGATAGACAACTAGGTTGTCGGATCCCACACATAGCAATACACGTTACACGTACGCATAACATGCAAGTATGTGTTGTACAACATGGCTTCACAACATAACTCAACAACTCATATAGATAAAGGCCCAGAGGAGCCACATAGCATTTAATACAAACAGGGGTCTCATGACCCATCATTCAGAGCCTACAAGCAACGGAAGCATTACATGTCTGAGTACAGACAACTACAAAAGAAAAAGGCTGAGAAGCCTGACTATCAACAAGACCCTCCCTAGGGTACAAGATTGTAGCTGAGGTAACAAGCTACTCGTCGAAGTCCAAGCGGAACTACTAGTGAGATAGGTGTCTCATCTACAAAACATAAATAAAGCAAACGTGAGTACAAAGGTACTCAGCAAGACATACATCAGATCCTATCATACATGCATCAGTTGCAGCAAGCCAGCTTTGACTCAGTGGCTAACCTATTCTACGACTACGAGTAACTTCTTTGAGGGAAGGAAGAGCACACGAGTCCACTAATCACCACCTCAATACACCACTATGGATTCATTCCAGTCTCACTACGAGAAGCCATCCATAGCACTCACACTTCTCTTGAGCATTTTAGAGTATCCACTTCAAGTTGTCTATGTACCACGTAAGCATCCAAGAAGTCCATAACCGCTGACCCGGCTATTCGAATAGATCATGTTGACCCTGCAGGGGTGTACTTCTTCACACACGCTCTCGCCACTTACTGCCATGTACACGTCATGTATCTCGGCAACCTTCAAGCGGAAGCCTGGCGAGGGTGTCGGCCATGACCTAACTAACCACACAAGACTCTAGTCCAGGTTTATCGCCTATTCGGGTTCCATCCGCAAGGAGATCCGGCCGGGGTGTCGCTCACGGCACCAAACGATGTGAGCAGGGTTCCCAAGCCCACCATCTGGGTGCCACTTGGTACACCGTGCCACCTGTGCCTAGTCTGACCCAAGCCTACCCTGTCGGGTGCCACTCGGTAAAAAAATAGCACTACCTACAAACAACATGAAGTAGTTGCAACTCCTGGACAGAGATCAAGTCGAGTTACCGGAACCCAATGTGTGGTAGTAGCTAGTCATTGGACAACATACACAGAACACAGTGCTTAAGGACGGTTCCAGTGAGACAACCCACCATGTACTCCTACATGGCCTCTCATCACTACCTTTACCAAATCATGTTCACACACTTAACTCTCAGCACCAGAACATATCGTAACACTCCAATTCATTCTCAATGAATCAGACCTAACACAACTCTAAGAAATAGCAGGCATGGCATGGTAGGAACACAATATGGCTCAGTCAACTCCTACACATGCTAGTGGGTTTCAACTATTGATTGTGGCAATGACAGGTCATGCAGAGGAAGGGGTTCAACTACCGCAGCATAAAGTAGCAGTTGAATCGTTGTTGTCCTAATGCAATTAAAGAGAGCAGGAGCGAGAGAGTGGCATTGTATCGGAATGAACAAGGGGGGTTTGCTTGCCTGGTAGATCAACATGGGGGCATTGCTCCTCAGACAGGTACCCTGGAACACTCTCCGGAGAAGGACCTATCGAGAAGGAACGGTGTCGACAATCAATACACAAGCATATGCAACAATATGATGCATGAACATGGTATGAAGATGCGATGTTGTTTGAGCTAATGCAACTAGCATTCATTTGGTTAAAGTCCATTTGAACCAAAGATTCAAATGCAACTCTAAGATAAGCTCTTATAAATGCCATTTATGTGTTTTCACTTATACAGCAGGTATAATTTGGTTTGTCAAGCATTAAACTAGTACAGATGGATAGATTGAATTTTTCTGATAATTTTTCATATATAAATTATTTCAATCTGAGCTACGGTTGAATTTCTATGAATTTTTGAAGTTTATCACAATTTATGGAATTTCCTGATTTGTTTTAATATCAGAAAAGAATAACTGCGTCAGCATTGTGTCATGCCTGCGTCAGCAGGTCAACGGCGCTGGCCAGGTCAAACCTGATGTGTGGGGTCCACACGTCAGTGACACGATTAGTTAACGGGGGGTTATTACTAATCTAATTAAAGGATTAGGGCACAGGGCCCCACTGTCAGTGTCAGGGTTTAGTTAAATGGTGATTAGCCTTAAGCTAATCACCTGGAAGGCCGGGCCCGCACGTCAGGCCGGCTAGGTCGTCGCCGGCGACCTCTTGTCGCGGCGGTGTCCATGCTGCAGGGCACGGGGGCGGCGGCTGAGAGCATCGGGCGTAGCCCGTGCTCTCCCGCATCTAAAGGGGCAGGTGGGAGGAGCTGGGGAGGCCGGAGCTCGCCGAAGCGGAGCTCGCGGCGGCGGCCGGAGCTCGGCTCAAGCGGCAGGAGGGCTAGAGGGCGCGGAAGGGCTTGGGAGTAGGGGGAACGACGGCGGGGCTCACAGCGGTGTCGTGGGGGTGCTCTTCGACTCGGGGGAAGCGCCGGAGAAGACGTGCGATCTCCGGTGATCTCGGGCGGCTGACGATGAAGATGATGGCGATGGCGGCTCCACGGGGTGCTCCGGCTTGCGTGGATGAGGGAGATGATGTAGGGAAACGGCGCGGAGCTCGTGGGCACGACGAGAGGGCGAGGGGGAGGCGGTAGCTGCGACGTCGGTGAGCTGTGGCAACGGCAGCGCTCGGCCGTGAGAGAGAGAGAGATCCAGGGGAGGGGGAGGAGCGAGAGAGGGTGAGAGAGGTCCGGGGCGGCGCGTGGCATCGTCCAGGCTGTCCAGGGCGACGAGGGCGTGAGGCAGACAGGCAGGAGGTGGTCGGACCCGTGGCCGCGCGCACCGAGCCCGTGCCCCTGTCCTCCTGGCGCGAGGAAGGGGACGACTGGCACGGCCAGCTGGCTGGGTCGGCGTGCTGGGCCGCTGGGCCAGGCCAGGCTGCAGAGTGCCAAGCCGCAGGTAAGCACAAGTAAGCGTTTTTTTCCACTTTTGTTTTTCTTTTCTATTTTCTGACATTTGTTCTGATTTAGTAGTAATACTAAATCATTTTATTTTCTTATGCCAATTTTTGTAGGACCTAGTGGTATTATTCCAGTGTTCCTCAACAACTAGCATAATTTTTGGACATATATTATATATATAACATATATATATCCAATGCAAATAAATTCTGGATTAATTCCAAATGGCCAAAATAAATATTTGTGAGCTCCTAAAAATATTGCTTTGAAATTTACCTCTGACCAATATTTTTAGAGAGCAACATGAACATTTTCTTGGACCTTTTTGGAGCAATTTTTATTTGGGTCATTTCCAGAAATGATTTCTGAGGCTCAAATTTAAATGGAATTTTAAACATGATGCATAGATGACTAGTTAGTCTAGGTCATACCAGAACTAGGGATGTGACAACTCGCCCCCACTTGAAAGAATCTCGTCCCGAGATTCAGGGGTCGATGGAAAAAAGGTGGGGTACTCCAGTCGAACACGATCTTCTCGCTCTCAAGTAGCTTCTCTCTTGGAATGATGAGACCACTGAACCTTGAGAAACTTGATGTTCTGATGTCGGGTAACACGCTCTACTTGATCAAGAATGCAAACATGGTACTCTCGATATGTGAGGTTATCTTGGAGATCAAGCGTTTCGTGGTCCACTCCACGGATGGGATCCGATAAGCAACGCCTGAGTTGAGAGACGTGGAAGACATCATGAACTTGAGAAAGATGTGGGGGTAGTTCCAACTGGTAGGCAACCTCTCCTCGTTTAGCGAGAATGCGAAAAGGACCAATGTAACGAGGAGCCAACTTGCCCTTGATACCAAAACGATGGGTACCCTTCAAGGGAGTAACCCGAAGGTAAGCCTTGTTGCCAACTTCATAAGCCACTTCCTTATGACGACGGTCATACTGGCTCTTTTGACGAGACTGGGCTGTTTTCAAATTCTCACGAATGATGTGAACTTGCTCTTCTGCCTCCTGGATCATGTCCGGTCCAAAGAATTGTCTTTCACCGGTTTCTGACCAGTTCAAAGGTGTTCGACATCTTCGTCCATACAGAATCTCGAAAGGAGCTTTCTTGAGACTGGATTGGTAGCTATTGTTATAAGGAAAATCGGCGAAAGGAAGACACTTCTCCCAATCCATACCGAATGGGATAACGCAATCTCTGAGCATGTCTTCGAGAAATTGGTTGACCCTTTCCACCTGACCACTTGACTGAGTGTGGAAAGCGGTACTGAAAGAAAGATGGGTGCCCATGGCAGTTTGGAAACTCTCCCAGAAATGAGAAGTGAAAAGACTACCACGGTCTGAATTGATCTCTAGTGGGACACCATGAAGTGACACTATTCGAGAAATATATAAGTCAGCGAGCTGACTAGCAGTGATACTCTCTCGAACAGGTAGGAAGTGAGCCACTTTGGAAAGACGATCAACAACTACGAAGATAGCGTTATTCCCTTTCTTGGTGCTGGGAAAGCCGGTGATGATGTCCATACCAACTTTATCCCATTTCCACTCAGGAATGGCTAAAGGCTGATGGGTGCCAGCAGGCCTTTGATGCTCTGCCTTAACCGACGACAAACGTCACAATTAGCAACAAAGTCGGTGATTTCTCTCTTCATCCTAGTCCACCAGAACCTCTGCCGTAGGTTCTGATACATCTTAGTACTACCGGGATGAATCGTGAGAGGGGATTCATGCGCCTCCTTAAGGATCAATTGTTGCATCTACTGACTCTTGGGAACCACCAAGCGGTTCCCAAAGTAAACAGCACCTCGTTCATCCACAGAGAAACAACCAGCTACTCCCTTGGAGATATTTCTCTTGATTCGGGAGATTCCCGTATCATGCTTCTGGACTTCTATGATATGATCCACAATAGTAGGCTTCGCCACCAAGGTAGAAAGGAATCCTTGAGGAGCAATGTGAAGGTTAAGCTTACATAATTCCTCATGGAGAAGTGGTTGGCCCTGCTGCCACATAAGATTGTTGCAATAGGACTTACGACTTAGTGCATCAGCCATGACATTGCCCTTGCCTGGGGTGTAGGTAATCCCTAAGTCTTAATCGGAGATCAACTCCAGCCAACGTCTTTGCCTAAGGTTCAAATCTGGTTGGGTGAAAATATACTTGAGACTCTGGTGATCGGTGTAAATCTCGCAACGTTTACCAAGAAGTTAATGTCGCCATGTCTTAAGTGCATAGACTACGGCTGCAAGCTCTAGATCATGTGTAGGATAATTATCCTCATGTGGATGCAACTGTCGAGATGCATAGGCAATCACATGAGGATCCTGCATAAGAATGCAACCTAGTCCCTATCGTGAGGCATCACAATAGATAACAAAGTCCTTAGTGAAATCCGGTGGCACAAGTATGGGAGCAGAAGCCATGCGTATTTTCAGTTCCTGAAAACTGTACTCACACTGTGGGGACCACTCAAACTTTTTATCTTTCTTGAGAAGTTCCGTGAGAGGTTTGGCCACTTTAGAGAAGTTTTCAACAAAGCAGCGACAATAACTGGCTAGACCAAGGAAACTCCTAACTTGTTTAACTGTTCAGGTGGAGTCCAATCAAGAACGGCCTGAACTCTCTCGGGATTGATAGCAATGCGCTTACCAGAGATCACGTGGCCTAGGTAGGTCACTTCTGGCAACCAAAATTCGCACTTGGAGAACTTGGCATAAAGGCGGTGCTCTCTGAGTTTCTCTAACACAAGTCTAAGATGTTCGGCATGCTCTTCCTCGTTCTTCGTGTATATAAGGATATCATCGAGGTAAACCACGACAAACTTATCTATGTACTCCATGAAGATCGAGTTCATCAAGCGGTAGAATGTAGCTGGAGCATTGGTTAGACGAAAGGACATGACAGTGTACTCGTACTAGCCATAACGAGTGACGAAAGCCGTCTTAGGAATGTCCCCGTTTCTAATCTTGATTTGGTGGTAGCCTAACCTCAAATCCATCTTGGAAAAGACTGAGGATCCAGCAAGCTGATCATACAGATCGTTGATCCTGGGGAGCGGATACTTGTTCTTTATCGTGACCAAATTAATGGGACGATAATCTACAACCATCCGGTCCGTACCATCCTTCTTCTTGACAAAGAGAACGGGGAAAGCCCAAGGAGAAGAACTAGGATGGATGAAACCCTTTTGCAAGGATTCATCGAGTTGTTTCTTAAGCTCGGCTAGTTCTAAGGGTGCCATCTTGTAAGGTCTCCTAGAAATTGGAGCGGTTCCTGGGATAAGATCTATGACAAACTCTACATCACTGTCAGGTGGAATGCCTGGCAGTTCCTCTGGAAAGACATCCGGGAAGTCACGGACTACCGGGATATCTTCAAGATCTGGAAGAGGGCTGGCATTAAGAGAATAGAGTTGACGCTTTGCAACTCTAGTGGAGACAGTTACTAGCTTGCCAGACGGGTGTGTAAGCTGAACAGACCTAGTGTAACAATCAATCTTGGCATAATGAGCTTTCATCCAGTGCATACCCAAGATGATGTTAATATCTGTAGACTTGAGGGCTATAAGTGATGCAGGGAATACAAGTCTGTCGACAAGGATTTCATTACCATGGCTTACACTAGAAGTTTGCCATTTGGATCCAGGAGTTTGAATGACTATTGGAGAGGGCATATCACAAAAGGATATGTTATGCAAGCTGACATAGCTTTCAGAAATGAAGGAGTGAGATGCTCCAGTATCGAACAGAACCGATGTTGGATGACAGTTGACAAGAAGTGTACCAAGAACGGCATCCGAATCATCATGAGCGTCTTTAGCTGAGACGTGATGCACACATCCACGTTCAGTGGGAGCTGACTTGACACTGATCATCTTGCTTGGTGGCTTACCACGGCCAATAGGCTTCTCGGGCTAGGGTGGAGCATAACTGGCTTGAGAGCAGACACGTGCATAGTGTCCTGGCTCTCCGCACGTGAAGCAAGTCCCTGAAGTTGGACGTGGACCCGCATTGACAAGCGGTCTACCAATAGGCATGGGTGGAGAATACTGCTGAACTGGGTGAGGTGCCACACAAGATGGCCTTGGTGCATATCCGGGTGGAAGAGCGGAGTTCGGAACACAAATCCGGTGCTTATGAGAACTAGAACCGGAGGAAGAAACCAAATCACGGGTGTGCTTACGAGACTCCTCGTAAGTGAGCTGAGCTGTCTCCGCATTAATGGCCTTGTTCACAAGAGCTTGGAATGTCTTGCAATGGTGCCAGTGGAGATCATGACGCAACTTGGGGTTAAGACCCTTCCGGAATCTAGCCTGCTTCTTGGTGTCTGTGGACACTTCTTCTGTAGCATAACGGGCGAGGTTCTCAAACTCTCTACTGTAAGCATCAACAGCCAGCTTACCCTGGCTGAAACTACAAAACTCTTCTCTCTTGCGGTCAATGAGAGCTTGAGGAATGTGATGTTCACGAAAAGCCTCAGTGAAATCTCTCCAGGTAGGTATCTGGCCAGCTGGAAGCATAGCCTCATAGTTCTGCCACCAAAGACTAGCAGGACCTTCCAGGTGATATGCAGCATAGGTGACCTTGTCACCTTCAGCTACGTTCGCAGAATGCAGCTTGTGAGTGATACTACGAAGCCAGTCATCTGCATCGAGTGGTTCAATGGAATGATGGAAGGTAGGTGGTTTCAGACCAATGAAATCATAGATGGTCGTTGACTCTTTGCAGTGGGGTGCGGTGTTCTCCTCGATACGTGCTAACAAGCGGTTAGACTCATGCTTGTTCCTCTCCATCTCTAACATGAACTCTGCCAACGAAGACTGGTCGGGAGGATCCTCATCCCTACCATCTCCGTGGTTCCGGCTATGAGCAACAGAACTTCGGTTAGCCGGCAACATCCTGAAGAACGAAACCAAGTAAAACAAGTGTGGATTCAGCATCAACTATAGGATGCAGAAGGTAGCACAAGAAATTAGTATCTCTCGAACTCCAAGGACAATTCCGGCAGCATAACGGCAGTAAAATGCCTAAAATGAGGCATCCTGCAAACGATGGGGTAGTACCATACTCAACATCATCACTCAAGGTTCTGTGATAATACTAAACAGATTACACCAGAAGTACTCGATAACTGGGATAGGACTCTGATCAACCAATCCTATGGGACTACGGAGAAGTAACGTGTGATCCTGATAGACGGAAGAGAAAGCCTAGTTCCTTAACCCCGTAGGAAAGATAGGATGACTCAGATCAGAAAGGCATGATGTATAAGGAGTGAAAAGAGCCTTTCATTCCCTTCCACAATCAATTCCCCTACATAACTAAAGAATTTCTAGACTCAACTTCGACCAGTTTGGCTTGGTAAGTCTTCCGGTAGTCAGGCTCTGATACCAAAGCTGTCAGGACCCCGATTCTAAGTCACACCGATCTAGCATGTAACACCACATATCACTTCGCGGCCTCACGCACGGTATTCCCACGGGTGTCGCCTTACCATGGCCGCGTTTTGGCTCACGTATATGACAGTGGCGCTAGAATCCATATGACAGAGAACCCGGGCCGACATGACTAGTCGTGAACCCAAAGTGGCACTAACTTACGGGGACAGGCATACATGAAGCAACATCGAGCATGTCGGTCAGCAGCGTGTTAATCCGGGCTGTAGCAGCTGGGCTAACAGGACTCCGGGAACCCGGGCTGTAGCAGGCTAGCAGGACTCCAGATGTCACCGCGTGACATTTCCCCGAAGGGACAGACACAGGAACGAAGTGAATCACATGCCGGCCAGTCTAAGCGTTCCGGAGCAGTAGTGCTGGGCTAGCAGGACTCCGATAAACTGGGCTGTAGCGGACTACCATGGCTCAGTGGAAGCACCAGACTACATTTCCCCATAAGAGAGGCTACCAAGGATAGACAACTAGGTTGTCGGATCCCACACATAGCAATACACGTTACACGTACGCATAACATGCAAGTATGTGCTGTACAACATGGCATCACAACATAACTCAACAACTCATATAGATAAAGGCCCAGAGGAGCCACATAGCATTTAATACACACAGGGGTCTCATGACCCATCATTCAGAGCATACAAGCAACGAAAGCATTACATGTCTGAGTACAGACAACTACAAAAGAAAAAGGCTGAGAAGCCTAACTATCTACAAGACCCTCCCTAGGGTACAAGATCGTAGCTGAGGTAACAAGCTACTCGTCGAAGTCCAAGCGGAACTACTAGTGAGACAGATGTCTCATCTGCAAAACATAAATAAAGCAAACGTGAGTACAAAGGTACTCAGCAAGACTTACATCAGATCCTATCATACATGCATTAGTATCAAGGAGGTAATGTGGGGTTCAGTTGTAGCAAGCCAGCTTTGACTCAGTGGCTAACCTATTCTACGACTACGAGTAACTTCTTTGAGGTAAGAAAGCGCACACGAGTCCACTAATCACCACATCAATACACCACTATGGATTCATTCCCGTCTCCCTACGAGAAGGCCATCCATAGCACTCACACTTGTCTTGAGCATTTTAGAGTATCCACTTCAAGTTGTCTATGTACCACGTAAGCATCCAAGAAGTCCATAACCGCGGACCCGGCTATTCGAATAGATCATGTTAACCCTGCAGGGGTGTACTTCTTCACACACGCTCTCGCCACTTACCGCCATGTACACGTCATGTATCTCGGCAACCTTCAAGCGGAAGCCTGGCGAGGGTGTCGGCCACGACCTAACTAACCACACAAGACTCTAGTCCAGGTTTATCGCCTATTCGGGTTCCATCCGCAAGGAGATCCGGCCGGGGTGTCGCTCACGGCCCCAAACGATGTGAGCAGGGTTCCCAAGCCCACCATCCGGGTGCCACTTGGTACACCGTGCCACCTGTGCCTAGTCTGTCCCAAGCCCACCCTGCCGGGTGCCACTCGGTAGAAAAATAGCACTACCTACAAACACCAGAAACTAGTTGCAACTCCTGGACAGAGATCAAGTTGGTTAATAAGTCGAGAGGGGCCGAGTTACCGGAACCCAATGTGTGGTAGTAGCTAGTCATTGGACAACATACACAGAACTCATTGCTTAAGGACTGGTCCAGTGAGACAACCCACCATGTACTCCTACATGGCCTCTCACCGCTACCTTTACCAAATCGTGTTCACACACTTAACTCTCAGCACCAGAACATATCATAACACTCCAATTCATTCCCAATGAATCAGACCTGACACAACTCTAAGCAATAGCAGGCATGGAATGGTAGGAACACAACATGGCTCAATCAACTCCTACACATGCTAGTGGGTTTCAACTATTTACTGTGGCAATGGCAGGTCATGCAGAGGAAGGGGTTCAACTACCGCAGCATAAAGTAGCAGTTGAATCGTTGTTGTCCTAATGCAATAAAAGGGAGCAGGAGCGAGAGAGTGGGATTGTATCGGAATGAACAAGGGGGGTTTGCTTGCCTGGTAGATCAACATGGGGGCACTGCTCCTCAGACAGGTACTCTGGAACACTCTCCGAAGCAGGACCTATCGAGAAGGAACGGTGTCGACAATCAATACACAAGCATATGCAACAATATGATGCATGAACATGGTACGAAGATGCGATGTTGTTTGAGCTAATGCAACTATCATTCATTTGGCTGAAGTCCATTTGAACCAAAGATTCAACTGCAACTCCAAGATAAGCTCTTATAAATGCCATTTATGTGTTTTCACTTATACAGCAGGTATAAGTCGGTTTGTGATGCATGAAACTAGTACAGATGGATAGATTGAATTTTTCTGATAATTTTTCATATATAAATTATTTCAATCTGAGCTACAGTTGAATTTCTATGAATTTTTGAAGTTTATCACAATTTCTGGAATTTCCTGATTTGTTTTAATACCAGAAAAGAATAACTGCGTCATGGCGCTTACCAGGTCAAACCTGACGTGTGGTGTCCACACGTCAGTGACACGGTTAGTTAACAAGGGCGTTATTACTAATCTAATTAAAGGATTAGGGCGCAGGGCCCCACTGTGAGTGTCAGGGTTTAGTTAAATGGTGATTAGCCTTAAGCTAATCACCTGGCAAGAAGAGCCCGCACGTCAGGCCGGCTAGGTCGTCGCCGGCGACCTCTGGTCGCGGCGGTGTCCACGCTGCAGGGCACGGGGGTGGCGGCTGAGAGCACCGGGGCGTAGCCCGTGCTCTCCCGCATCTAGTGGGCAGGTGGGAGGAGTTGGGGAGGCTGGAGCTCGCCGGAGCGGAGCTCGCGGCGGCGGCCGGAGCTCGGTTCGAGCGGCAGGAGGGCTAGAGGGCGCAGAAGGGCAGGGGAGTAGGGGGAATGATGGCGGGGCTCACAGCGGTGTCGTGGGGGTGCTCTTCGGCTCGGGAGAGGCGCCGGAGAAGACGGGCGATCTCCGGCGATCTCGGGCGGCCGACGATGAAGATGACGGTGATGGCGGCTCCTCGGGGCGCTCCGGCTTGCGTGGATGAGGGAGATGATGCAGGAAAACGGCGCCGAGCTCATGGGCATGACGAGAGGGCGAGGGGGAGGCGGTAGCTGCGACGGCGGTGAGCTGCGGCGACGACAGCGCTCGGCCGTGAGAGAGAGAGAGAGAGAGAGATCTAGGGGAGGGGGAGGAGCGAGAGACGGTGAGAGAGGTCCGGGGCGGCGCGTGGCGTCGTCCAGGCCGTCCAGGGCGACGAGGGCGTGAGGCAGACAGGCAGGAGGTGGCCGGACGCGTGGCCGCGCGCACCGAGCCCGTGCTCCTGTCCTCCTGGCGCGAGGAAGGGGATGACTGGCACGACCAGCTGGCTGGGCCGGCCTGCTGGGCCGCTGGTCCAGGCTAGGCTGCACAGTGCCAGGCCGCAGGTAAGCACAGGTAAGCGTTTTTTTCTCTTTTGTTTTTCTTTTCTATTTTCTGACATTTGTTCTGATTTAGTAATAATAATAAATCATTTTATTTTCTTATGCCAATTTTTGTAGGAGCTAGTGGTATTATTCCAGAGTTCCTCAACAACTAGCATAATTTTTGGACATATATTATATACATAACATATATATATCGAATGCAAATAAATTCTGGATTAATTCCAAATGGCCAAATGAATATTGGTGAGCTCCTAAAAATATTGGTTTGAAATTTACCTCTGACCAATATTTTCAGAGAGCAACATGAACATTTTCTTGGACCTTTTTGGAGCAATTTTATTTGGGTCATTTCCAGAAATGATTTCTGAGGCTTTCACATGTCCCCAATTCAAATTTAAATGAAATTTTAAACATGATGCACACATGACTAGTTAGTCTAGGTCATACCAGAACTAGGGATGTGACATATATAGCATGAGGGTTTTGGTTAGGGGCTAATCGGACCCTTTGATTAAAATCGAACGATCGAGATAAATAGGTTAGGTAGACCAAATAAGAAACCAAAGATGTTTAGGGTGTGTTTGGGGATGATCCGGACGCATCGGTAACGACAGCCCGGTTCGGGTTCGGGGTAGTTTCGGACTAGGTTGCGAGAGGGGTCTGAGAGAGGTCGACAAAGACAAGGGGGTTTGATGGACTTAGAGAAGAGAGAGAATAGAGCAGTCCGGTTGATCTAAGAGGAGGTCAACAGGGACAAGGAGGATCGTAAGAAAACATGGACAAGGAGGAAGCGGCAACTACGAGCGGATACAAGTTTTAGAAACAATGACGGCAACGGACTACCCATGCACTACAAATGATGACATGATGAATGCAACAAAAAAATAAAACACACGACGACAACGAAGAACATGGAAGGCGTCTCGAGCATCGGTCTCGGGGAGTTACACCTGCACCGTCCCGCTCGCTGCCTCCCCCGCCACCTCTGGCGGGCGACATGGCCCATGGTGCGCCTCCTCCGCCTCCCAGGCAAGACGTCGCCCCTGAGCCAAGGCGTGAGGCTTCTCGGCGCGACCCGCCGTGCAAGGCACCGACGCGTGACGAGGAGAGGTGCCAGGTGGTGCAGCGGCCGCAAGGAGAGGCGCGTGCGCTCCCAGCACCGCCACGTCAAGACCGCATGCCGCCCGAGGCGGCCGTGCGCGAGCGCGAAGATCAGGCTCCACGTGCACGGCGGGCTCCTGTGACCTCGGCAGGCTGTCGCGCGTTCACCCGGAAGCTTCACCGCATCGTCGGGCCGGGAAAGTTCAAGCCAGACCTGCCTCCATGCTACGACGGCACCCCCGACCTTGCTGAGTTCCTGCAACTCTATGAACTGAGCATCGAGGCGGCCAAAGGCGATGAGAAGGTCATGGCGAACTGGTTTCCCATGGCCCTCAAGGATGGCACGCGCTCATGGCTCCTGAACTGTCACAACCCCCTAGAATACCTGAGTGAAATAGTTGCATCTGCACTCATGCATCATGTCTAAAATTTGTGAAAGTTGAAGTGAGCTTAGTTGAAACCCTGAGAAATCACTTCAGAAATAATCAACATTAAAATATTTTCAAAGAAGTCTAGGAAAATGTTCCTCTTAGTCTCTGGAAATATTGGCAAGAGGTAAAACTCAAAACAATATTTTTGGAATCTCAGAGATATTTATTTTGTGCCTTTGAATTAAATCAATAACATATTTGAGTTTGATTTATTTCTGTTATATAAGAAATAAAGTTCAAATATTTTTGTAAGTTTGCATGTGACCTTGGACTATTTTTGTAAGTTCAAATATTTCTGTTATATAAAAATTTACAGAAAGTTTTAAAATGGTTTGGTTTGTAAATCAAATCAAAACAAAGAAAGAAAAATAGAAAACAGAAACAAATAAGAGAGAGAGAGAGTTACCTGGCTGGCACAGGTCCTGTGCAGCCCAGCTGGCGGCCCAGCCCGCATGGCCACCTCCTCCTATCATCTTCCTCCTTTCCAGGAGGACGGGCGCGTGCCCGACGCATGCGCACCGCCGTGCGGCCACCTCCTGCCTGCTTGCTCGCTGCTGGAGACGGCCCCGAGCGCCACGCACCCCCAGACCCTCTCATTCTCTCCCAAGCTCATTCTCTCCTATGCTGCCCTTTCTCTCCCGGGATCGAACACCACCATCGCTGCCGCTCGCCGAGCTGTCCCCGAGCTCTGCCACGACGTCGTCGTCCTCCCCACCGACTCACGCGATGCCGGACACCCCGACGCATCGTCCCCGACCTCTTCTTCCTCCTCGGTTCGCCAAGATCGACCTCGCCACCCTGCCATCACCAGCCCAACCCCTTTCCCTGCGCTGTTTGGCCGCTGTAACCATCGCGCCGCTCGTGCCCGACTGCGCCGCCACCTGAGCTCGCCGCCGTTGACGCTCCGATGACCATTTGGTCCCGGGCATGCGTCCAACGTACTTGCCCCACCGCGTAGACGCTGTTGGTGCCAACCCCGCATTGCCACGGCCGTTGGAGCATCAACCACGAGCTCACCCGAGCTCCGGCAGCCGCCACGGTCGACGCCGAGGGAGATTCCGGCCACCCCAGCACCTCCCACTACCACCGCTCGACGCGCGTGAGCTCCCAGTCCTCGTAGATGGGCTCCACCGTTGATTTGGTCGCCGGAGTAGCAATCCCGAGCACCACCGCCGCATTTGACCCCGCCGGCGGCTAAACGCCGGCGAGTCAGACCCAGTTGACCAGGGGTTTGACTCCCCCCTGACCCACTGACATGTGGGCCAGGCCCGAATTAGTTTAGGCTTAGGGTTAAATTAGTGCTAATTAACAACTTAGTTAGAGGAAGGCTGACATGCGGGACCCAGACGTGAGGTTTGACCTGGCACGGTCTATTGACCGCTGACGTCACAGTGACGCAAAGCTGACGCGGTAAATGTTTTCTGGGATTTTAAATAAACCAGAAATGATTTATTTATTTCAGAAAATACTCCAAACTTCAAAAAATCATAGAAATTCTACCGTAACTCCAATGAAAATAATTTATGTATGTAAAATGATCAGAAAAATATGAAGAATCTGTTTATGGCACTTGCATGCATGTTAGAACAACTTATGACTACTGTTTAGGGCAAATGAAATAAATGGCACTTGAATCTTCACACATGGAGTTGAATCTGAATCTTTGATTCAAACCAACTTCATTTAATCTAGTTGGTAGTTGCATTAGCTCAATCAACAGCATATTGCCATGTCATATTCATGCATCATATTGTTGCATTGCATTGATTGTGTTTCCTCTCTATTGCCGGTATTTGTCCTCTCTCAGGAGACGTGTTCCGACGATGAGTTTGATGACACCGATGAAGAGCTATTACTATCTTCATACGTGTCAGGCAAGCAAAACCCCCTTGTTCATTCCGATACAATCCCACTCTCTCGCTCCTGCTCTCTTTTACCGCATTAGGACAACAACGATTCAACTGTTACATGCTGCGGTAGTTGAACCCCTTTGCTCTGCATGACCTGTCATTGCCACAGTAAATAGATGAAACCCACTAGCATGAGTAGGAGTTGTTTGAGCCTGGAAGTGCCTACTCATTCATGCTTGTTGTCATGCCTGCTAATGCTTAGAGTTGAGTCAGGTCTGATTCATTGGGGATGAATTAGAATGTGGTGAACATGTCCTACTGTGTGTGAGCTAAGTGTGTGAACACGATCTGGTAAAGGTAGCGGTGAGAGGTCATGTAGGAGTACATGGTGGGTTGTCTCATTGAAACCGTCCTCAGGAACTGGGTTATGTGTTTGTGATCCTTGAACAGCTAATACCGCGCGTTGGGCCCGAAACCAATGGACCCTCTCGACTTATTAACCGCCCCTGTCCTCTGTCCGGGAGTTGCAACTAGTTTCTGGTGTTTGTAGTATGCTGGAGGCCATGCGCAGCGCTAACCCGAGGGGTGGGCTATGATGCGGTAGGCACATGGCACGGTGTACCGGGACCCGTTTGGTGCCTCGGGAACCCTGCACGCATCGTTCAGGGCCGTAAGTGGAAACCTCAGCCGTACTCCCTTTGGATGGAACCTGAATAGGCGATAAACCTGGACTAGGGACTTGTGTGGTTAGTCAGGTCATGGCCGACACCTTCGCCAGGCTTCCGCTAGAAGGTTGCCGAGATACATGACATGTACATGGAGGTAAGTGGCGAGAGCTTGTGTGAAGAAGTACACCCCTGCAGGGTTATAAATGATCTATTCGAATAGCCGCGTCCGCGGTAAAGGACTTCTGGGTTGCCTGTACAGTTCATAGACAAGTGAAAGTGGATACTCTAAAATGCGCAAGATAAGCGTGAGTGCTATGGATGGCTCTCTCGTAGGGAGGTGGGAGCGGATCCATAGTGGTGTATTGATTGGTGAATATGTGGACTCGTGTGCGCCACCCCAAAAGAGTTACTTGCAGTCGTAGTTCAGGATAGCCATCGAGTCAAAGCTGGCTTGCTGCAGTTAAACTCCACCACCCCCTTTGTTGATACTGATGCATATGTTGATAGTTCTGATGTAAGTCTTGCTGGGTACATTTATACTCACGTTTGCTTAATTTATGTTTTGGAGAGAGACTTCAGTCTCACTAGTAGTTCCGCGTGGACTCCGACGTTTAGCTTGTTACCTTAGCTATGATCTTGTGCCCTCAGCAGGGTCTTGTAGATAGTCAGGCTTCTCAACCTTTTGTTTTGTAGTTGTCTGTACTCAGACAAGTTAAGCTTCCGCTTGTGCTTGTTGCTTGTATGACTTGAATGCTAGGTCATCAGACCCATGTTTGTAATATCTTGCTCTTCGGAGCCTAATGAATAAATACTTTGAGTTGTAGAGTTTTGTTGTGATGCCATCTTGTATTTGCACATATCGAGCATATTGTGTGTATGATTTGAAATGCTTGGTATGTGTGGGATCCGGCAACCTAGTTGTTTATCCTTGGTAGCCTCTCTTATCGGGAAATGTCTCCTAGTGCTTCCACTTAGCCATGGTAGCTTGCTACTGCTCCGGAACACATAGGCTGGCCGGCATGTGTCCTTCTTAGTTCCTGTGTCTGTCCATTAGGGGAAATGTCACGCGGTGTCTATCGGAGTCCGTTAGCCTGCTACAGCCTGGATTCACTCGCTGATGACCGGCACGTTCGTTGCTGGGTCATGTATGCCTGTCCCTATAAGTTAGTGCCACTTTGGGTTTACGACTAGTCATGTCGGCCCGGGTTCTCTGTCATATGGATGCTAGCGAAACTATAATATACGTGAGCCAAAAGGCGCAAACGGTCCCGGGCCAGGTAAGGTGGCACCTGTGGGAATACCGTGCGTGAGGCCGCAAAGTGATATGATGTGTTACATGCTAGATCGGCGTGACTTAGGATCGGGGTCCTGACATGAACCTCCCCACGGGATAGATCAACTCCTACGATGAGATGCGAGAGCGCTTCATCGCTAACTTCTAGGGCACTCGCGACTGTGGCGCATCAAGCAGCAGCCAGGAGAGACGTTGCACAAATACATCCCCAAGGTGTCGGATGAGGCCATCATTTTGGCGTTCACCGATGGCGTCCGCGACGTCAAGATGAAGGAAGAGTTAGCCATACATGAGGACCTGTGCTCGGCTCTAGAGATGTTCAACATGGCAACCAGGTGCGCAAGGGCCGAGGAAGGTCGCCTCTCCCCACTGGAGCTTCCGGAGGCTGACACAGAAGACAAGAAAGCCAAGGCCAAGGGTGTGAAGCGCAAGGGACCAGCTGTGCTCGTGGCCGAACCCGAGATGAAGCGCGACTGCTACCACCCGTAGTCATCCAAGGGTGGTCGTTCGTTCTGCGTCTTCCACAATGTGCACAACCACAACACCAAGGACTGCCAAGAGCTCAGGACCATCTGCGACGGGTGCCTCGGTCATCGCCCTGAGCACAAGGACCGAGGCTACGACTGTGGAGGAGGCTGAGGCAGAGGACAACCGCGACCCCCGCCAGGACTAGCGCGATCAGCCTCGTGAGGACAGCTGGCAGAGCCAGTCTCGCGATAGTCCCTGGAGGGATCAGCCTCGTGAGGACTGACCTCAGGGCAACGCTGGCCTTCCTCCGCTACCACCGTGACCAAGGAGGAACAAAGACCACCACCAAGATGATGGAGCTAGGGGCTTTCAAGAGCCTCGTGCCATCACTTGCATCCTCGGTGGCGCTCAGGCCCCTGCCTTCCATCGCATCTTCAAGCAGTTCGCTCGCGAGGTTAACGCGGCCCTCCCAAATCTCGAAGCGACGCGTCCGCTCAGGTGGTCCCAGTACGCCATCACCTTCGACTCTACTGACCAGCTCAAGTGCGCGTCCACTGCCGGCACCCTCTCGATGCTCTGCTCGCCTACCATCAGCAATGTCCTTGTCACCAAGACACTCATCGATGGCGGCGCGGGACTCAATGTCCTCTCCGTCGAAACGTTCGACAGGCTCTAGGTGTCGTACGACCAACTCCTACCTACCAAGCCTTTCTTAGGAGTGATCGACGACTCCACCACCCCAATAGGGCAGATCCCCCTCCCTGTCACCTTCGGCAAGCGCGACAACTACCTCATTGAGCTCATCGACTTCGACGTCGCCCACATTCGCCTCGCGTACAACGCCATCCTTGGGTATTTGGCCCTGGCCAAGTTCATGGCTGCAACACATCATGGCTGCAATATCCTCAAAATGCCAGGAAGTTGTGGCGTCATCACAATCGCCTACGATGAAAAGGACGCGGTGTGCTCCCTCGAGCGCCCCTACCAGGTTGCGGAGGTCGAGAACCCAGGAGACGAGGGCGCTGTCTACCCTCCTGAGGTCGTCTCCAAGAAGAAGAAGCAGTTGGTTCGCCTAGGACCCAAGGAGGATGGGGCATCCGACGGCCATGCTTCAGGACCTGCGCCCACTGACGGGGCGCCTTCCCCTATCCCATAGGAAGGTGCACCTAGCGCCCCTCTCAGGCTGGGCTTGGGGGCTCTCTCCTGGAGGACCTCTGACCAGGCCAGCGTCACGAGGGAGGTTCTCGGGCACCATGTGGAGGCGTGCTTCAACGCGCGCTTCCGCTAGGAGAGCTCAGGGCACGAGGCGCCTGGCGCACAGGAGTTCATCACCAAGGCAACCAAGGAGTTTCAGGAGGCAAGAGCCATGTGAGGTGAGCGTCACCCTACACCACCCAACGTAGCTCCCTCCCCTGAAGAGGGTAGCGAGCTGCTCGTCTGCATCAACATCCCAGGGCTCAACAGAGCCGCATCTCAGGAGCTCTTCTGGCCGTCCCACGTTGGCCGGTGTGAAGGCCCCCCTCATAGCTACTTTTGCATGCCTTTCGGTTTGCTGAAGAGGGCTGGCACGCACCAGCGCCGCATGCTGGGCGTCTTGGCGGCTCACGAGGCCGGGCACCAGCCATCCTGTCGGAGGTGGGGTTGGATCCTCGCGAGCCCCCGGGCCTCCAGAGCCTCGCGAGGTTCAGGACCTGGGCGACTCGTGAGGAGCGACTTCTGCAGCACGCGTCTCCGTCTACTTCAACACTTCTTCAGCAACGGTGCCAGGTGACACTTTTTGGTTCGTTCGGTTGGGGGCGCCCCTCGGGCTGTATTATTCCCAAGCCGTGTGGGTCCGTCCCTGCGGCATGTATCGTTCTTTGCATCTATCAGAACTGGCTTTACCCTTTGCATGAGTTTCTTTATGATTTTCACCTGTCTGTCCGGTGCTTCACCGCCATGAACGTCGTACGCCCTTGCATACCCGCCCACAACCGCCTCATGATTAAGGACTGGCATGGCGTCTGTGCTCGGTTCCAGCCCTGCAGTGTCGCTAAACCCAAGTGGCTGAGCTCTGGCTTGTGGGCCAGCTCCTATGCACGCCACCTCCCATGGTCATTGGTGCCTTGTTCTCGCAGGAGCTAATCGGGGGCGGATAAGTTAGGGCGCGCGACCCGGTGCCTCGCCGCCGCAGGAGCCATGCGTCGGTTGTCTTTCTTCAGGACTTTCACATGAGAAGACTAGGCATGGCGTCTGTGCTCGGGTCCGTCCCTACAGCGTCGACAAACCCAACAGTTGAGCTCTGTCTGGCGGGCCAGCCCCGTTCACGTCACCTCCTGGGATCATTGGTGTTTGGCCTTCTCATACGATAACCTCAGGAGATTCACTCGGCGCAGGCTGCCTAACCATCTCGCATGACCATCACAAGTGTTCCGAATCAAATTCAGGCGCAACCCGCCTTGAGGTAGGGCCTCGTGAGTCCCGCGCTGGCTCACGAGTGCCCATACACACATCCTCTAGTCCTGGCGTGCAAGCCACGTGTCAGGACGGGGCTGTACACGCCACGGAGTCTCCCCTCAAGAGGAGCTCCCACCCATGTACCAGTGGAAGCCCCATGCTCCGTGCTGGCGGACGACACGATCGAGGAGCGGCTATGCCCGTGCAAGAACGGATGCACCATGCTCCGCGCTGGTGAATAAACAACTGAGGGCAGCCTAACGGCTGCAGTAACCTCAGGAGAGCCACTAGGCTCGTTGCTCACCCTCACCGCGCTGCTTTTCCCATTGGGAGAGTGATGACCCACAAGTATAGGTGATCAATTGTAGCTCTTTTCGATAAGTAAGAGTGTCAAACCCAACGAGGAGCAGAAGGAAATGACAAGTGGTTTTCAGCAAAGTAATGTCTCCAAGTTTGATAGCAAGATATTTTGTAATGAGCAAGTAATGATAATACTAGCAAAAGTGCAGCAAGATAGCCCAATAATTTTGAGGCAAAGGACAGGCCAAAACGGTCTCTTATAGTAAGCAAAGCATTCTTGAGGGTACACGGGTATTTCATCTAGTCACTTTCATCATGTTGATTCAATTCGTGTTCGCTACTTTGATAATTTGATATGTGGGTGGACCGGTGCTTAGCTGTTGTTCTTACTTGAACAAACCTTCTAATTATGATTAACCCTCCCGCAAGCATCTGCAACTACGAGAAAAGTATTAAGAATATATTGGAACCATAGCATTAAACTTTTGGATCCAATCGGTCCCTTACGGAATAGCGCATAAACTAGGGTTTAAGCTTCTGTCACTCTCGCAACCCATCATCTAATAACTACTCCACAATGCATTCCCTTAGGCCCAAATATGGTGAAGTGTCATGTAGTCGACGTTCACATGACACCACTAAGGAAATCACAACATACATACTGTCAAAATATCAAACACATATCAAGTTCACATGATTAC
The DNA here is from genome assembly GCF_018294505.1 of Triticum aestivum. NCBI lineage: Eukaryota > Viridiplantae > Streptophyta > Magnoliopsida > Poales > Poaceae > Triticum > Triticum aestivum. The sequence continues at coordinate 221,965,119 of NC_057802.1, forward strand.
TCGCAACATGATTTCTCCCGTGACCTCAAGAACAAAAGTAACTACTCACAAATAATAATCATGCTCAAGATTAGAGGGGTATTAAATAGCATAATGGATCTAAACATATAATATTCCACCAAATAAACCATATAGTAATCGACTACAAGATGTAATCAACACTACTAGTCACCCACAAGCACCAATCTATAGTTCCGATACAAAGATTGAACACAAGAGATGAACTAGGGTTTGAAATGAGATGGTGCTATTGAAGATGTTGATGGAGATTGCCCTCCCCAAGATGGTAGAGTTGTTGGTGATGATGATGATGATTTCTCCCTCCGGGAGGGAAGTTCCCCTGGCAGAATCGCTCCGTCGGAGGGCAAAAGTGCTCTTGCCCAAGTTCCGCCACGAGACGGCGACGCTCCGTCCCGAAAGTCCTCTCCTTATTGTTTCCAGGTCAAAATGACTTATATACCAGAAGATGGGCACCGAAGGTGGGCCTGGATGAGCACAACCCACCAGGGCGCTCCTGGGGGCCTGTCGGTGCACAAAAGTAGGGGCTCTATTTTATACCCCTTTACTTGTGCGCGGGCAGTCAGAGCCGCAGCTACGGCCACACTTAGCAGGGCAGAGGAGGAAAGTAGAAACACAAGACTACCAGAGCAACGCCAAGACAGAGGCGCAAGAAGGTCAAACGATAAGATGGGCTTTTCCCCGGCAAGACCCTTGTTGGGGCGGCCTACGCAACCCCGGCAAGAGTCTTGCCGGGGCGGCTCACCCAACACCAGCATAGCAGTCACCCTTGAGCCTGAGAGTTCCGACACCATCGACAACGTTGGAACCAAGGCTTGGGAAGCACCTACATGGTGGCATGCAGATCTTTGTGGAGACAAAGAGCCAACAAAGCCAAGATGAGAACCAGAAGGCAAGACAACCGCGAGGCTCCTTGCCGAGGATGCCCACGAGGCCCCGGCAAGGCTCATTGCCGAAGACACCCGCAAGGCCCCGACAAGGCTCTTGCCGAGGGCGCTCGCAAGGCCCCGGAAAGACTCTTGCTGGGAATATCCACGAGACCGCGGGAAGGCCTTGCCGCCCCAGCTCAGCGGCCGACCCACCAACTAAAGCAAGTACCCACGTGGTAGTACGTGGCTCCTAATCCAACTAGTCAAGCACCTGCGTGGTGGCATGCAGATCTTCGTGAAGACCCTACCACCACGCCAGCTCAGCAGCTTGCCAGCCTACATGGCGCTGCATGCCTCGTTGGTCTGGACGAGTGTCGGAGCAAGGCGGAGCGGCAACGAACGCGACGGGCCTCGTTACCGTCCCCGATAAAGCAAGTGGACACATAAGTAGCGCATTTAATGTGTTTTGTCTTGTAATGATAGGCGATAAGCTTGTACTCTGTATAGGACTTTCCACCTCCTGTGTGCCACTGTGGTGACACCTTTGACTATAAAAGGACGCCCGAGGCGTAGTGAGGAAGGATTCGGATCTTTTGGACTAGACACGCACCGTAGCTAGTTCAAGAACTCAAGAACACTCAAATATACACCAAAGCAGGAGTAGGGTATTACGCATCCTCGCGGCCCAATCCTGGTTAAATCCCGCTGTGCTAGCTAATAGACCCGCTCTTTGCACAACCCCGCGCCTACCAACCGTAGAAGGGATCTCCGTGATCCCATAGGTGTCGTTTCCCACCGACATCTTTGGCGTGCCAGGTAGGGGGCGTCGTTGTGAGAATTCGGCCTAGCATTTAGTATAGCAGTTCTTCATCACCATGGCTCCCAAGAAGAAGACGATCACGATGATCGGTTCATCTAGAGCCGAATGGCCCGTACCTCTGCGGGCGAGCGATGGGGTGGTCGCAGACGGAGGCCGAGGCGCGGCCCGCAAACACCCAGATCGCTCTGGCAGCCAAAGCCTGGTGAGCGGCGTCGTTCATGCGAGAGACAACGAGCCGCACGCTACCAAATCCAAAGACGGAGTCATGCCCCTCGCAGGCGGCGGGGGGCCCTCCAAGGGTGGCGTCGTGCCACCTACATGCGTCACGGCAACTTCCAAGACGCCTAAGCCGGCCCCCGCCACGCGCTCTTCTCAGGTTGTGCGCGGCGAGCAGCGCCACCACGCTAGTGACCCCGGGCGGGGCCTCGGGAAGAGTCCTACGCATCATTCACGGGACGCAGAAGACCAGCATGCACGCCGAGGCGCTGGGGAAAATGGCGCGCAGCCGCAAGGCCGTGATAAAGCTCCTTCTAACGTGGTTAGAAGTCGGAGCGCGTCACGGTCCACGCAGCTTCCGCCGCCGCCCACGCCAGCCGAAGCTTTGGCGCGCGTGTCGTTGCTCCTCGACTTCCCTCCTGCTGCAGAAAAGCTCGACGAGTGGAGAGCCACCATCCGAAGCCTCCTCGGCATCGCCAACAAATATGAACCGCGACCAGCTGGGCCCTCAGGCCGACGCTCTGTCGAGCCACCGCATGCCAGTGATGGAAGGACCGGAGGTGCTGCAGCGACGGTGCACTCTCCTCCTCCACGCCAGCCACCACGGGTGCCGGTCCGTCGGGACGACGCTTGTGATAACATTTCCATAGCGTCGTCCGACCCACGGACCCACCATGATCAGCGCCAAGTTCTTCGGGAGCGAGCCCATGAAGATGCTCGAACCACCATCGAGCGACGGCGCCACGCGTGCCATCAGTCAGATAGGTGGGCGGGGCCCACTATGGACCACCCAGCACCGGGGGGCTCTGGCGGCCTACCTTACGAGGTTGGTTGTCCGGGCTTTACCTGTGAGCAGCAGCAGTTCCAGTGGCCCACTCATCGCACGTTCAAGCCTGACGTCGGCGAGAAGTACAACGGCAAAACTCACCCGTCAGAGTTCCTCAGCATCTACACCCTCGTGATGCAAGTTGCCGGAGCTCGCGATGACAAGGTGCTTGCCAATTACTTCCCGTTGGCACTTGAACTTAACGTCATGTCATGGTTGATGCACTTTCCAGTAGATTCTATTTCTTCTTGGTCGGATTTGTGCCATGTGTTTGTTGGGGCCTTTACGGGAGGCCACCAAGCTCATGGCCAGGCAAGCGATTTGCATGTGATCCCCTAGAAAGAAGGTGAAAACCTGCGCAAGTACATACAGAGGTTCAGCCGAGTGCAATACAACATTCCGGACATTCACCCCGCCGCTGTCATCAGTGCATTCCATCAGAATGTGCGTAACCGGAAAATGCGTGAAGAGCTGGCAATGAACAAGGTCAAGGATGTGGCAGAACTCTACGTTCTGGCCGATAGATGTGCTCGGGCTGAAGTGGGGCGGAAGTAGCCCGGCGAAGACGCCAGTGCGGAAACCGACTTCACAGACGAAGACACCGCCACCCCGGAAAAGAAGGGCCGACGCCGCAACAGGAAGCGCAAGGGCAAGGCCGTGCTTGCCATCGAGGGATCCGACGACGCCGGCGCTGCCAAGAAGACCAAGGCAGACGACCCCGGCAAGGAAGTTGCCGGGTGCACCGCCTGCTTGGCCTTGGCGGCTGCTGACAAGCCAGGAGGCTCCGACAAGCAGTACTGCAAGATCCATCGCACTGAGGGCCATGACCTCCAGAACTGCCGGCAAGTCGAGCAGCTCGCAGAGAAGCAGAAAGCCGAATATGAAAGTTGGGACAAGGAGAAGGGCTAGGATGGTGTTGAGGGATCCGAGAAGAAGCGTGGCGGCCAAGTTGGCCGACGCGGCAAGGATAATCAACAAGAAAGGCCCGCTCGGGGCCACGAAAAGAAACATCAAGACGACGATCGTGAAGAGGACGATGATTCCGGTGAGCATGAGTTCCAGAAAGCTACGGAGGCCGTGTGCGTCGACGGTGGTGCCTCGTTGCACACCTCTCACCGCCGGCTCAAGCAGTGGGCACGTGAGATCATAACAGCGGAACCATCGTTCCATGCTCGAATGTCACTGAAGTGGTCCAGCACGCCTATCATTTTTGACACCGAGGACCACCCTGATCGTACAACTGCGGTCGGGTGATTGCCGTTGTTGGTCTCACCAACAATACGCAACCTCAAGGTGACAAAAATGCTGGTTGACGGCGGGGCCGGTCTGAACTTGATCTCCCCTGTTGTGATTAAAAGGCTGCAGATTCCTGATGGAGACCTTGAAGAGACGGGCACGTTTCAAGGGGTCAATCCGAGAAGAAGTCAGCCAAAGGGTAAGGTCATGCTGCCCGTTACATTTGGAGGCGAGCTGAACTATAGGACAGAGAGGATTGTTTTTGATGTTGCCGAGATCCCCTTGCCCTACAACGGGATTCTCGGCCGCCCAGCACTAGCCAAATTCATGGCGGCGTCACATTACGCTTACAACACGCTGAAGATGCCTGGGCCGATGACCATCATCACCGTCCCCTCCGACAAGATGCGCTAATCTGCGCCGATCAACTCTACCGGGAGGCAGTTGCAGCAACTACCGCTAAGGCACTTGCTCCTGCCGCTGAAGCCCCGGGAGGGAAAAAGACCGGCAAGACCTTTCACACCCACTCCGGCAAGTGCACCTCTTCGGAGTGTTGTGCTCCCGTCAAGGACGTGCCAGAGAGCTCCACCGGCAGGAGCAAGAAATCTGGAGTTGAACCGCCAGAGAGCAAGAAGGTGTCCGTCAGGGAGGATGGCATGGGAGGGGCTTTCACCATAAGCTCCACCCTCGACAGCAGATAGGAAGGCGCGCTCATCACCATCCTGCGGGCGAATGTGGACGTGTTTGCATGGCAAGCATCTGACAACCCCGACGTTCCCAGGGAGGTGATTGAGAACCATCTTGCTGTCTGCCCTCATGCACGACCCATTAAGCAGAAGGTCAGGAAGCAAGATTTGGAACGACAAGAGTTCATCACAGAGGAGATCAGGAAGTTGGAAGCGGCAGGCTTAGTCAGAGGAGTGCTCCACCCGACGTGGTTGGCCAATCCGGTGGTGGTGCGCAAGGCAAATGGGAAGTGGAGGTTGTGTATTGATTACACAGACATCAATAAGGCTTGTCCAAAGGATCCTTTCCCTTTTCCTCGCATCGACCAGATTGTGGACTCCACGGCCGGGTGTGATTGGTTGTCATTACTTGAAGCTTACTCAGGATACGACTAGATTTTCATGACAAGAGAAGATGAAGAGAAGACCGCGTTCATCACCCCATGTGGTATGTATTGTTTTATACGAATGCCTTTCGGGTTGAAGAGCGCTGGTTCAACGTTCGCAAGAGCAGTCCAAATTGGTTTTAACCTCAGCTACATAGAAATATGGAAGCCTATATGGATGACATAGTGGTCAAAACCAAGGACAGGGCAACACTCATACAAGACTTAGAAGAAACATATGCCAATTTGCGCAAGATCAACCTCAAGTTGAACCCTGAGAAGTGCGTCTTAGGTGTTCCATCCAGCAAGCTTCTCGGGTTCTTTGTGTCACAGCGCGGGATCGAGGCGAACCCCGACAAGATCAAAGCGATTGAGCAGATTGAGGCGCCAAGGCGAGTCAAGGATGTGTGTCGGCATGCTGGCTGTGTTGCTGCCTTAAGCAGGTTTATCTCCAAATCTGCTGAGCGCGCCCTTTCCTTTTTCAAAATCTTGAAAAAGGCGGGCCCAATCGAGTGCACCCCAGAGGCCGAAGCAGCGCTGCAAGATTTGAAGAAATACCTCTCCTCTACGCCAATACTGGTTGCACCTAAACCACAAGAGCCGTTGCTACTATATCTAGCGGCAACAAATCATGTGGATAGTGCCGCGCTAGTGGCGCAGAGGGAGGTCGATGCAGAAGTGGTAGCAACGGCAGAGCTGACAGATGGCGAGACATGGCGCCTGACAGAATCTGACGCCACTGGGGCAAAAGCGGCGCAACCAAATGAAGCGGTGCAGAAGAAGAAGATGATGCAGCACACAGTTTACTTTGTTAGCTCACTCTTGCAGGGGGCTAGATCAAGGTACTAAGGTGTGCAGAAATTGCTCTTCGGCCTCATTATGGCCTCGAGGAAGCTGCGTCGTTACTTCCAAGCGCACGAGATCACCGTCGTCACCCGCCTCCTGTTGCAACGGATCTCGCATAACCCAGATGCCACCAGGAGGATTGTGGAATGGGCGTTGGAGTTATCCAGTTTTGGTCTTAAGTTTGAGAGTACTTCGACGATCCAAAGCAGAGTCTTGGCAGAGTTCCTTGCGGAATGGACCGCAATACCCGACGAAGAAGTTCAAGAGACTACTCTCCCCGGCAAGGAAACAAGTCACAACTGGATTATGTACTTTGATGGGGCCTTCTCGCTGCAAGGCGCCGGTGCCGGTGTGCTACTTGTCGCACCCACCCGAGAGCACCTCAAGTATGTAGTCTAGATGCAGTTTCCCCGGGAGAGATCAACAAATAACACTGCAGAGTACGAGGGGTTGCTTGCCGGTCTCAGGATCGCGGCAGACCTCGGAATCAAGAAGCTCATCCTCAGGGGTGATTCACAGCTTGTCGTCAAGCAAGTTAACAAGGATTACCAGAGCCCGTTGACGGAGGCATATGTCGATGATGTGAGGAAGTTGGAGGAGTGTTTTGACGGTATACAAGCGGAGCATGTTCCCTGAGCGGAGAACGACATCACCGACTACTTGTCGAAATGTGCTGCTCTCAAACTGCCTGTGGAACCAGGTACCTTTGTGCTTCGATTAACTCAACCATCCCGTTGAAACATCAACAGAGCAGAACAAGCGGAGGAAATCAGGCCGTGACAAGTACTTTCCCGCTGAGCTCCCAGGAGCCGCCGGCAAAGATGTTCCCGAGGACACTGAGCCTGCCATGGGGCGATAGACTCCGGCAGGGCGCCAAGCCCTGGCCATGGAGACAACAGCTCCCATGGCAGAAGAGATGCCTTTAGTCCATGCCATCGAGCCTCAGGATCCGGCATGGGCACATCATACCGTTCGATTCCTCCAAACCAGGGAGCTCCCTGAGGAACAGGAAGAAGCGGAGAAAGTAGCCCATCTGTCTGCCATGTATCAGTTCGTCGACGACGTTCTGGACATGAAGAGACCAAACGGCGTGAAATTGAAGTGCATTCCCCAGGACGACGAACTAGAGCTGTTGGGAGAGATACACGGAGGTATATGTGGCTCCCACATAGGGTCGCGAGCCCTTGCCGGCAAGGCATTCCGGTAAGGTTTCTTCTGGCCCACTGCCCTCCAGGATGCAACGGCACTAGTAACCAAGTGTGAAGCATGTCAGTTTCATTCAGAGAAGCTTCATCAACCAGCTCAAGTGCTGCAAACAATCCCTCTTTCCTGGCCATTCTCGGTCTGGGGGCTCGACATACTGGGCCCCTTTCCCCGTGTTGCTGTGGGCTTTGCGTACTTGAATGTTGCAATTGACAAGTTCACAAAGTGGCCGGAGGTGAAAGCAGTGAGAAAGGTGACAGCACAATCAGCCGTCAAATTCTTCAAGGGGCTAGTCTACCATTTTGGTGTGCCAAACAGAGTCATCACTGACAACGGCACGCAGTTCACAAGTTGCACCTTCATGTAGTACATCCAAGACCTCGGCAGCAAGGTTTTTTTCCTTCTGTTGCACATTCATGGAGCAACGGCCAGGCAAAAAAGGCAAATGCTAAAGTACTAAGAGGCCTCCGGAAAAAGACTTTTGACAGGCTACACAAGTGCGGAAGACGCTGGATTGATGAATTACCGACAGTTCTTTGGTCAATCAGAACGACACCAAATCGAGCCATCGGCCAGACATCCTTCTCCCTCGTTTACGGGGCAGAAGCAGTTCTCCCCACAAAACTCACATACGGGTCTCCCCGAGTGCTCGCTTATGATGAGCTTGAGTAAGAGCAATTGCGGCAAGATGACGCAATGCTCCTCGAGGAAGATCGTCTTCGGGCGGCTGTGCGAGCGGCGTGCTACCAGCAAGCCTTGCGCCGCTACCATAGCCACAAGGTTCATGCCCGAAGCTTTGAGGAAGGCGACCTTGTTCTTCGACACGTTCAGTCGGCCAAGAATTCCAACAAGTTGACGCCAAAGTGGGAAGGCCCTTATCGAGTAATACGAGTCACCAGGCCTGGCACAGTCCGTCTGGAGACGGAAGATGGTATTCCTGTGAGCAACTCCTGGAACAGCAAACATCTTCGCAAGTTTTACCCATAAGGCGCGGTTGCCGGGCTCCCCGGTAGACCACTTTTTGTACAAGCCTTGCCGGCAAGGCATGTAACCCTTTGTACAAAGCCAGGCGCAGACACTGAGCATAAATAAATGAAGCGCTGGCACCCTAAGTCTTAGAGTGCATGCTAGGTTGAGTCTCTCTCTGTTAGGGTTGATAGTGCTTAGCGGTGACTAACCCCTAGCATAGAGGTCGAGTATGCGTCACTCTGTTCCTTTCCGTCCTCTTTTGTTTGCAGAGTGCATGGTCATTTCTGCTGAGCTGTTCGGAAGAAAGAGAACAGGCCAACGCTCCGACCCCGGCAAGCCACGGTTGCCAGGAGCTGTAGATCCAAAGATCCGACCACGGCAAGCCAAGATTGCCGGGTGCTGCAGAATCAGATAAGTCTTTCATCTCCCACTCTATATTTCCGTATGAAACTTGAATGTACGAGACTTCGCTCACTCTTATACAATCTTGCTCCCTCTTTCCCATGCCCAAAAAACCTTACTTTGGGCCGAAACTTGGTCGTAGTGCGGTGGGAAGGGAACGAGCGAAGGGCCTAATCCTACTTTGCCCCTACCTCCACCAAGGGCGTGAGTGTAGTCGAGCTATAGAGCAGGAAGATGGCAAGGACTGTTGCCGGGTTACAATGTTTATCTTAAGATAACGAGGATTCGTTCCTTGGTGTGGGCCTCACCCACGCACAAACAAAACCCGACGAACACGCTTCTCTTCATTATGTTAACAAGTACAATTCATACGGAATGAAAACACGAGCAAGGGGGTTACAAGGTTTAAATTTTACTAAGGCCCATAGGCTTGAAAACTAAAAAGAGATAAGGTGCCCGTAATCCCTTTCTTGTCCCTCTCCTCGGGAAATGGAACAAGATGGCAGAAGGGCAAAAGGAGTGCCTAGGCGAGGTACGAGCAGGAGAAGACACGAAAAGAACATCCCGGCGGCCGTCCAGAAGAGGGATGGTGATGATCGTGCCGGGAGAAGGGCCGAAAGATGAGGCAGCGGGCCGACAATACGTGACGAAGGCGTCGGTGCCCGCGTACTCCGACTTGATGGCCCTCCACCCGCCTTCTTCGTCCTCTCCAGCCTTCCCATGCCAACCGCCCAAGGAGGTGACCCCGGGAAGTTCAAGGAGCCGGCGATGCTGATGATGGTGCTACATGCCGGTGTCGCCCAGGGATGGTATGTCCGACGCCTAGTCGGACCCATCATCCTCCCACCCACTGCCCTCGTCGTCGCTGTCGCTATCGTCCTGGTCACTCTCGCTCGAGGAGGAGCTTTCATCATCAGTAGAGCTCTCCGCACAGCACCCTATCCTGTACCCCAAGTGCCTGAAGACCTTGATGAAGAGCAGGTCGCTCTCCGCTAAATTGAAGCAGAGGACGTGCCCCTTCATCAAGCAGTGGGCACGCGTGAAGGTCTTCCAACCCCGACGGAGGAACATTAAATGAGGGGCAGGGAACCTTGTGTTCACCCACATGTTGCCATTGCAACACCCCTTCATGTGAAGCCTCAACCTCGGTGGCTGGTCGACCTCCAGCACCCACGCAAACGCTTCGGGGAGACGACGGCGGCTGCGCGGAGGCTCGGACAGTTTTAGAATGAACTCCAGCGCCTTGTCCCCGACATGGCCGGTCGACGAAGCAGGAGGAGACGGTGGAGGAGATAGGGACGAAGATGATGATGACGCGGGTGTCCCCCGTCCACGCATGCCTCTACCTCGACCGCCTCGCCGACCGCGGCCTCAACCGGCGCCTCTACCTTGGGCATGACCTTCCCCTTGAGCGTCCGGCTCTTCTTTGACCGCCGCGGCTCTCTAGCCGGAGGAAGACCTTGTCACCTCTGCGGAAGGACGGCCCCGACCATGCCCTCTCGCCATCACAAGGGAAATAAAGGGATCGGATTAGAAGAAGAAGGATGCAGGAGAACGATGTCCCTCTCCCTTTTTATAGGGGGACGAGGCCAAGTGAGCCTGAAGGCGACCGCCCCAATCGACCAATCCAGCCGCCGAAGGCACAAGGAGACGGGACCGACCCGCTGCCCCAATCAGCGGCGCCCGGACCCCGCCCCGGTGTTAAAGCCCATGCCTTCTGTGTCCACCGCCTGCCATTCCCGACGCATGGAGGACGCGTGGCGGGCGGGCCAGGACTCAGATGGCAAGTGGAACGGCCGTTTCGTGCCCCATGATCATGGCGCGCGGGTGCCATAATGGCCACGACCCGAGTCCCGTTAGTAAATGAGCCGCGCCCCTGTGGCTTCCTCTTTTTTTGATGGGGAAGGCGCGGGCTGCCTCTTTACCGTTTACCACGATGTGACGCATGAGGGCAGCAACCACCCCACGCGTGGCCCTCACGTCATGCACGACCCCCACGTCGCGCATTCGACGCAGATCATGGGGAAGCGCAACCAGCGGAGAAGTTACCGCAGTAAAACTCCGCCCCGCATGCCCACGCACCATTCTGGGCCTAGCCCAACAACGCGTCGCGCTTATGTATAGCCCAGGTCCGGGGGCTCCTGTCGGTGTACAAAAGTAGGGGCTCTCTTTTATACCCCTTTACTTGTGCGCGGGCAGTCAGAGCCGCACCTACGGCCACACTTAGCAGGGCAGAGGAGGAAAGTAGAAACACAAGACTACCAGAGCAGCGCCGAGACAGAGGCGCAAGAAGGTCAAATGACAAGATGGGCTTTCCCCCGGCAAGACCCTTGCCGGGGCGGCCTACGCAACCCCGCCAAGAGTCTTGCCGGGGCAGCTCACCCAACACCAGCATAGCAGTCACCCTTGAGCCTGAGAATTCCGACACCATCGACAACGTTGGAACCAAGGCTCGGTAAGCACCTGCATGGTGGCATGCAGATCTTTGTGGAGACAAAGAGCCTACAAATCCAAGATGAGAGCCATAAGGCAAGACAACTGCGAGGATCCTTGCCGAGGATGCTCACGAGGCCTGGGCAAGGCTCCTTGCCGCAGACATCCGCAAGTCCTCGGCAAGGCTCTTGGCGAGGGCGCTCGCAAGGCCCCGACAAGACTCTTGCCGGGAAGATCCACAAGACCGCGGCAAGGCCTTATCACCCCATCGCTGCCCCAGCTCAGCATCCGACCCACCAACTAAAGCAAGTACCCACGTGGCAGTATGTGGCTCCTAATCCAACTAGTGAAGCACCTGCGTGGTGGCATGCAAATCTTCGTGAAGACCCTACCACCATGCTAGTTCAGCAGCCTGCCAGCCTACATGGCGCTGCATGCCTCGTTGGTCTGGACGCGTGTCGGAGCAAGGCGGAGCTCCGACGGACGGGACGGGCCTCGTTACCGTCCCCGATAAAGCAAGTGGACACCTAAGTAGCGCATTTAATCCGTTTTGTCCTGTAATGATAGGCGATAAGCTTGTACTCTGTACATGCCTTTCCACCTCCTGTGTGCCACCGTGGCGACCCCTTTGACTATAAAAGGAGGCCCGAGGTGTACCGAGGAAGGATTCAGATCTTTTGGACTAGGGTATTACACATCCTCGCGGCCCGAACCTGGGTAGATCCCGCTGTGCTAGCTAGTAGACCCGCTCTTTGCATAACCCCGCGCCCGCCAACCGTAGAAGGGATCTTCGTGATCCCATAGGTGTCGTTTCCCACCGACATCCAGGCACGCCTTGGTGTCTTGTGCTCACCAGGGTGGCCCCCTCTGGTACTTATTTGCTCCAATATTCATCATATATTCCATAAAAAATCTCCGTAAAGTTTCAGCTTGTTTGGAGTTGTGCAGAATAGGTACCTTACATAGCTTTTCCAGGTCCAGATTTCCAGCTGCTGGAATTCTCCCTCTTTGTGTGTACCTTGCATATTATGAGAGAAAAGGCATTAGAATTACTCGAAAAAGCATTATTATGCATAAAAGCATCATAAATAACAGTAGGAAAACATGATCAAAATGGACGTATCAACTCCCCAAGCTTAGACCTCGCTTGTCCTCAAGTGAAAACAGACATCGAGAAACATGTCCACATGCTTAGAGAGAGAGGTGTCGGTAAAAACAAAATACAAACAAAGAAGCATCATGTAGATTATTTTAACAGCAAGAAATTTAAACATAAGACTTTTATCATAGAAGTTTTCATGAATAAGTAACAATTCATCACACAATCGAAGTATAAAGCATAAACTCTATTGTAAACCAACAAACTATATTTTCAGTCAACTTTGCAACTACAATTCATCATCCTTTCAGGAAGGGTCTCATATCGGAGCCTTTAGGCAAGTCCACATACTAAACCATTATATAGTCTTCTATGATTGCTAACACTCACCGCATACACATGAGCAAAACGTTTCAACCGAACACATAGAAAGATAGGGGCTTATAGTTTCGCCTGCCAACATATTCACCTCAAGGGTGATGTCAACAATAATAACTCATGCTACCAATATTCAACTGGACATATGGGCCTAGATCTTTCCTCACCACATGATGCTTGCCAAAGGAGAAAAATAAAAAGGAATAGAGAGAAAAACTTTGACACTTGCATAAAAGTAAAGACATAAAAGTAAAAGATAGGCCCTTCGCAGAGGGAAGCAGAGGTTTCCAGGTGCTTATTTGTTTGTATGTTCAACCCCTTAGTGCAAAAGAGCGTCACATTGTATTGCCCCTTGTGATGGCAACCTTTATTATGCAGTCTAACACTTTTATTCTTCACCATCACAAGTTCGTACAACGCTCAATTTTCTCTTACAATAAATGATCTCACACTTTTAGAAGCAATTTCCCTAGGTAGGTATGGTGAGCTCTTGAAAATAAGATTTGGGTTTAAGGGTTTTTGGATGCACAAGTAGTATCTATAGTTAGCGCGGAATTTTTGGCTAGCAAAGATAGGGGCCAGCACCACATGTTAAAGGATCTATGACAATATAACTTCTATTTTAATATGAACAAACATAAATCATTATGTTGTCCTCCTTGTCCAACATCAACAATTTTGGCATATAATATTTTGATGGGGGCTCACAATCACAAAAGATTTATAGGATAGTATATTTATATGTGAATCTTCTCTTCCCTTATTAATTCTTTCATGAGTTGCATCATTGACGAATGCTATGTTTGTCAATCTCTAATAAAATTTTCTACTTATACTTTTCCTTATGTGGTGTCATCACCTACCATAAGATTAGCATATGATCTTTTAATTTGTTTCCTTTCTTTTTATTGCAACATAAAAGTAAAGAAAGCAAAAACTCAAAGTAAACTTTATTATATATCTCGAAAACGATTACACGGATAGATCACTAAGCAAACTCTTGAAAAGAAAGGATTGAACTAAACTTTTATTCATCTAAAGCAAAAGATCGAACTAAAATAAGTAAAGGAAAAAAGATAGGTGGGATGATACAATACCGGGGCACCTCCCCTAAGCTTGGCGGAAGAAAAGGGGAGTGCCCATACCCGATATTCAATTTTCTTTTGGTGATGAAGAAGAAGGTGGTGGTGATGAAGTAGAGGAGACCTTGTCCTTCAAGATCAAGAGATTCTCCTATCTACGGATGACGCTCCAGAGGAAGATGATGTGCTCTTGATGCAGAATATTTTGATGAGTGAGATATTTGTTTTGCAAATCAACTGTTTCAATGATTCGAAAGGCTTCAATCTCAGTCAGGGTAAGATGAGCATAATAAGGTTAAGGATATCTTCTTCCTCTTCTTCGGCAGGCCAGGCCTGCTCAACTGCCAGTGCTTGATACCCGGTAGCCTCCTTGCTCTTGTCTCCCATGATGGCTTCTACGGGCTCTTCCCTCTTCAGCTCGATCTACATCAACCAAGTATCCTCTTCCACGTTGTTAGAGGAGGAAGAAGACATGATGCCTGGCTCAACAGATCTGACCGAAAACAGCAAGAAAAGAGAACAAAAGATTTCTCTGTGATACGTTGTTCAATAGGTTCGGGGGGTATATAAAGATTTATCTTGGGAGACAAGGAAACTATAGAAAAACGGAGTCCGGAATGTACCCGAGGTGGGCACAACCCACCTGGGCGCGCCTGGCAAGCTAGGCCCGCCCTGGTGTCTTGTGCCCACCAGGGTATGCTTCCTGGAAGTTTCTTATTTTCCTAATTTTCTAAATATTCCAGAACTGACAGAAAATATTTTTGCGGATTTTTCGGAGTCTGTTTACTTACTGTATCACGTACCTCCTCTTTTTCATGATTCTGGAGTGTTCCGGAAGGACTCTTTTATGTATTCTTCCGGTGTCAAAGTTTGGATAATATTACTTTCAACATTAATGGGCGTACTTGAGATATAATGTTTTATTCGTTGCCCATTCAACCTTCGGGTTAGTACCTTCGGCATTATTTATTTTTATAGCTCCAGACCGATAAACCTCCTCGATAACATAGGGTCCTTCCCATTTGGAGGGGAGTTTTCCTGCAAAGAATCTAAAACGAGAGTTGTACAAAAGAACATATTCTCCAACTTTGAACTCATGCTTTTGGATTCTTTTATCATGCCATATTTTAACCTTTTCTTTAATGAACTTGGCATTTTTATTCGCTTGGGTTCTTGATTCATCTAATGAGCTAATATCAAATAACCTCTTTTCACTGGCAAGTTTGAAATCATAGTTGAGTTCTTTGATTGCCCAATATGCTTTATGTTCTAACTCAAGTGGCGAATGACATGCTTTTCCATAAACCATTTTATACAGAGAAATACCCATAGGATTTTTATATGCTGTTCTATAAGCCCAAAGTGCATCATCTAATTTCTTAGACCAATTCTTCCGGGACCTATTGATAGTGTTTTGGAAAATTAATTTTATTTCTCTATTGCTAAGTTCAACTTGTCCACTAGACTGAGGATGATAAGGTGATGCAATTCTATGGTTAACATCATCATTGGAAAGCATTATACGGAAAAAACCATGAATAAAGTGTGAACCACCATCAGTCATTAAATATCAAGGGACTCCAAACCTTCGGGAAATAACTTCCTTAAGCATTTTAATAGAGGTGTTGTGATCAGCACTACTGGTTGGAATAGCTTCTACCCATTTAGTAACATAATCAATAGCAACCAAAATATGTGTATACCCATTAGAGGAAGGAAAAGGTCCCATGTAATCAAATCCCCA
The DNA here is from genome assembly GCF_018294505.1 of Triticum aestivum. Taxonomy (NCBI): domain Eukaryota; kingdom Viridiplantae; phylum Streptophyta; class Magnoliopsida; order Poales; family Poaceae; genus Triticum; species Triticum aestivum. The sequence goes on from NC_057802.1 coordinate 221,980,371, forward strand.
AACATCAAATTGTTCAACCGCAAGTGAATAACTCATAGGCATTTCCTAACGCTTACCGATATTACCTATTCTTTGACATTCATCACAAGATAAGACGAACTTACAGGCATCCTTGAAGAGGGTAGGCCAATAAAATCCAGACTGCAATACCTTGTGAGCAGTTCTGTCTCTAGCATGATGCCCTCCATAAGCTTCGGAGTGCCATTTCTGTAGGATTTGTCCCTGTTCATGCTCAGTAACACAATGTCTAATAATACCATCTACTCCTTCTTTATAAAGATGTGGGTCATCCCAAAAGTAGTGTCTTAAATCATAGAAGAATTTTTTCTTTTGTTGGTATGTAAAGCTAGGTGGTAAATATTTAGCAACAATGTAATTAGCGTAGTCAGCATACCAAGGAGTGTTATGAGAAACATTTATTGCAGCTAACAGCTCATCAGGAAAACTATCATCAGTAAGTTCGGTCATCAAGCACATTTTCAAGCCTAGACAAGTTATCAGCTACGGGGTTCTCAGCTCCTTTTCTATCAGTGATATGTAAATCAAATTCTTGTAACAAAAGAACCCATCGAATAAGTCTAGGTTTAGCATCTTTGTTTCCATAAGATATTTAATAGCAGCATTGTCGGTGTGAACAATTACTTTTGAATCAGCAATGTAAGATCTAAATTTATCACAAGCAAACACCACTGCTAAGAATTCTTTTCAAGTAGTTGCATAATTTCGTTGAGCACTGTCTAGAGTTTTAAAAGCATAATGAATAACATTTAGTTTCTTATCAACTCTTTGTCCTAGAACAATAGCAATAGCATAATCACTAGCATCACACATAATTTCAAAAGGCAAGTTCCAATCAGGTGGTTGAACAATAGGTGCAGAAATTAAGGCTTTCTTGAGTGTTTCGAAGGCTTCTAAACTATCATCATCAAAACCAAAAGGAACATCCTTTTGCAAAAGATTTGTAAGAGGCCCAGAAATTTTAGAAAAGCCTTTGATAAATCTCCTGTAGAAACCAGCATGACCTAGGAAACTACGAATACCTTTGATATCTTTAGGACATGGCATTTTCTCAATTGCATCAACCTTAGCTTTGTCCACTTCAATACCTCTTTCAGAGATTTTATGACCCAAGACAATACCTTCATTAACCATAAAGTGGCACTTCTCCCAATTCAAGACAAGATTTGTTTGCTTGCATCTCTGCAAACTCGATCAAGATTGCTTAAACAATCATCAAAAGACTTCCCATAAACAGAGAAGTCATCCATGAAAACCTCAACAATCTTTTCACAAAAGTTAGAGAATAGAGCAGTCATACATCTTTGAAAGGTAGCAGGTGCATTGGATAAACCAAAAGGCATACGTCTATAAGCATAAGTTCCAAAGGGACAAGTGAAATTGGTCTTTTCTTGATTAGGTTGAGAAACAGGTAATTGTGAAATACCAGAGTATCCATCAAGGAAGCAAAAATGTGTGTGCTTAGATAATATTCTAGCATTTGATCAATAGAAGGCAGAGGGTAATGATATTTTCTAGGTGCTTTGTTTAATTTTCTAAAATCAATTACCATTATATAGCCTGTAACAATTCTTTGTGGAATAAGTTAATTCTTATCTTTAGGAACAACAGTTATACCTCCTTTCTTAGGGACACAATGAACAGGACTTACCCATCTACTATCAGCTATAGGATAGATTATACCTGCTTCCAGAAGTTCTAATATTTCCATTCTTACCACTTCTTTCATCTTCGGATTTAACCGACATTGGTGATCAACAACGGGTTTAGCATCAGGTTCCATATTAATCTTGTGCTAACATAGAGTGGGACTAATGCCCTTTAAATCATCAAGAGTATATCCAATAGCAGCTCGTTGCTTCCTTAGAACTTTCAATAATCTTTCTTCTTCATGTTCTGAAAGGTTAGCACTAATAATAACAGGATATATCTTCTTTTCATCAAGATAAGCGTATTTCAAAGTGTCTAGAAATTGTTTTAATTCAAACACAGGATCACCTTTAGGTGGAGGAGGACCTTCCAGAGTTTCAATAGGCAAATTGTGTTTAAGCAGAGGATGTTGTTCAAAGAAAATCTTATCTATTTCATTTCTTTCATGCATATGTAAATCATTTTCATGGTCTAGCAAATATTGTTCTAGTGGATCAGTAGGAGGCACGACAATAGAAGCAAGACCAATTATTTCATCCTTACAAGGCAATTCTTTTTCATGAATCTTTCTACTAAACTTGGAAAAATTAAACTCATGAGATTCATCACCAAAACTAACACCGACAGTTTGTTTCTCACAATATATTTTAGCATTAATGATGTTCAAGAAAGGTCTACCAAAAATAATGGGACAAAAGTCATCTTGTGGGGATCCAAGAACAAGAAAATCAGTAGGGTATTTTATTTTCCCACACAAGGCTTCAACATCTCCAACAATCCCAAGTTGTGTGATGGTGTCTCTATTAGCAAGTTTAATAGTCACATCAATGTCTTCTATTTCAGCGGGTGCTATGTCATTCATAATTTCTTGGTATAAGGTAAAGGGAATAGCACTCACACTAGCACCTATGTCACATAAACCATGATAACAGTGATATCCAATTTTAACTGAGACAATACGCATGCCAACAATAGGTCTATGTTTATCCTTTTTATCGGGTTTGGCAATTCTAGCAGCTTCTTCATAGAAGTAAATAACATGCCCATCTATATTTTCTTCCAAGAGATCTTTAACCATAGCAACACTAGGTTCTACTTTAATTTGATCATCAAGTTTAGGTGTTCTGATATAACTCTTGTTGACCACAGTTGAATCTTTAGCATGTTCCTATATCCTAACAGGGAAAGGTGGTTGTCGGTGTCAAACCCGGCCGATCTCGGGTAGGGGGTCCCGAACTGTCCGTCTGAGGATCGAGGGTAACAAGGGACAAGGGGGACACGGCGTTTACCCAGGTTCAGGCCCTCTTAATTGAGGTAAAACCCTACGTCATCCTTGACTGTATTTGATGAGTATAGGGGTTACAAGACTTGATCTACCTCGAGATCGTAATGGCTAAACCGTAGTTGTCTAGCCTATGAGAATTCTGATAGCCTCTACGGACTAAACCCTCCGGTTTATATACACGCCGGAGGGGCCTAGGGTTTTACAGAGTCGGTTTGTGGAGAAACAAAATTACATATCCGGACACCAATCTTGTCATCCACGCATAGGAGAGTCCTACCCGGACATGGGGGAAAGCCTTCTGCTTTGTATCTTCACGACCCATCAGTCTGGCCAATATCGAATAGCCTGGACACCCGAGGACCCCCTAATCCAGGACTCCCTCAGTAGCCCCCAAACTGGCCTTCAAATAACAATTCAGTATCTAGCTTACGTCTTCGACTTTTACAAGGTTGGTTCTTCACTATATATTGGGCAAGTAATAGTTCAGCCCTGGCTTCCTCGTTCCGCCTTTATGACTCCTTCCTTGTCGCCTCGATTTCCGCGTGTTGGGCGAATGCAAATGGTCCATAATTTTTTATCAAAAAGAAAATGCCCGGCCACACAGGGACGGCGCCTTGTAAGTACATCTAGTGCCACCCCTAGTTGGTTTTGGAGTATTGACGACAAACCTGGTTGAGGGACTAATGTGTTTGCGAGAATTGCAGGATAACACAGGTAGTAGTCCCTCATTGATTCGGTTTACCTACCGGAGATGACCCCTAAAAATGTGTGAAGACATTGAAGACAATGGTGGTATGTGAAGATATTCACAATGAAGATTATGACTCGAGAAGACATTCACGTGAAGACTGTGGAATGCGAAGACATAGCTGTTTCGTAGTTTCCTTTTCTTCTTTGTTGAGTCATAGGAACCACCGTACTATTAAGTGGGGTCCAAGTGAACAACGTCAGAGTGACTGAAGTGATTCTCAACCAAATCCTAAGTCTTCGAGCGAAGACAATGAGAGCAAATCTTATCCATAGCTTGATGAGTCAGCTTTACTTGTAGCCCAAGTTAAGGTGCTCCGTGTGTTTGAAATCTAACCGTTGGAACAAGTGTCAGTTCCTTAGTGACCCAGGGTCATTTCGGACAAATCAGGTCGGGTTGCCTAGTGGCTATAAATAGCCCACCCCCTACACCATAAATTGGTGGCTGCTCGGAGTTAGTGCGCGGCTTTTGTCGTTTGAGAGAAACCCACCCCCAAAGCGTTTGAGAGAGAGATCCTTGCGAGGACAAAGCCCAAAACACCCAGAGACCAAAGAGTGTTTGGCATCACTGAAGTCTTTCTGTCTGCGTGATCTGAAGACTTGTTACACTTGAGGACTATGAATCCTCCAGCCGGTTAGGCGTCGCGTTCTGAGCATCCAAGAGTCATTGTGGATTGCCGGTGAACGAAGTCTGTGAAGGTTCGGAAGTCTACCTTGAAGACTTACCAGAGTGATTGGGCGAGGAATAAGTGTCCTTAGCTCAAGGGGAATAAGGTGAAGACGCGGTCTTCTGAGTTGAATCTCAGCCTCCCTAACCAGACGTACAGTTGTCACAGCAACTTGAACTGGTCCAACAAATCCTTGTCCTCACCAAGCGAGTGGTTCTATCTTCTCCCTCTCTTTACTTACAGTTTGTCTTCGTGAAGTCATTGCCTGCTTGCATTATCTGTTTGACTTCACTATGTGATGACTATTGTTGTTTGGCTGCATACTATCTTCCAGCCTGATCCATACTACCTAGCTGCTATTAGTCTTTGTGCTTTCACTTCATTGAATACTTGACTATGGCTTGCCTAGTGTAATCTACCTTCCGATGCATGTCAATAGGTTCATTTCTATTTTTTGTCTGCAAAACTCCCATGTTTTGAAGACTTTCATAAAAATCGCCTATTAACCCCCCCTCTAGTCTATAACTAGCACTTTCACGCCTATATAAAGAGGCCAGATCCCCCAAGTGCCATCCACATCGTGCAGAAAAACACCAAGACTGGCCACGAAAAAGCTTGAAAATATGGCCCGCGCCCCAGGCTCTTCTTCGCGCCCCCATGGCCCTCAAGAGGGTGATTGGCAGAGCTGCTCAGTATGTCATCTTCAGTTGATTCGAATCCAGATGCAGGGATATCTCCCCCTCGCAGATCTAGTCTCTGTACGACCGGGATTGGCCTCAATGGGCAACGACGTGCTGGCTGAAAATTTTCCCAGCCCCAATAAGGAGGAGAGGGTGTGCTTCGTTCCATTACTTTTGCGGGGCTTAGGATTTAAGATCCATCCCTTTCTCAGTGGTCTATTGGACTTTTATGGCATCCAGCTACACAACCTCACCCCAGGTTTGATTCTGCACATCTCAGGTTTCTTCTCTCACTGCAAACTGTTCCTGGGCTGCAGGCCCATTTTGAACTATGGAGAAAGTTCTTTTGCCTCGTCCCCCGCCATCGAGGAGATTCTCTATTTGAAGTGGGCGGCGCCGAAGTATGGCGTATAGCCGGATCATGCTACCCTATGTGAACTCCCAAAGAGGTATACCCAGAGTGGTCTTCGGAGTGGTTTTATATCAATGATGTCCCACTGTCGGACCTAGTTCGGCGCGGCCTCCCTGAATTTTCCAGCGCTCCTCTAAAGAAAGCGTCAACTAGCGTCCCCGAAGTCCCAAGTTGGAAGATAGTGCCTAAATAAAAAGGTTGGTCAGCAAGGTCCAATTATTAGCTCATACCAAGCTCCCGTTAATCGAAGTCATGGCCATTGCAATAAAAAGATGTATCCAGCCTCTCCAGTCTAGAGTAACTCCTTTAAGGTGCTACAACGGAGAAGATGATGCATCTCGTTACAGACACAGGGGTCCGGATACACCAGCCGAACTGGCCATGATATTGGCCGATCTATATAAGGGCGAAAAAGAAGACTTCCTCCGCTTAAACTGTCGACAAGGTTATTCTATGTACAACCCCATCGAATGGGTAATATTTTGATTACCCGTGTCGCTTTACTGCTATCAAGGCATGCTAATCAAGTTGTTCTTTGTTGTCATAAAACAATCATGGAGGAAGATGATCAAGGACATTCACCATCCTGCCCCACATCCAGAGGATCACAACCGTGACGAAGACCCTGGCTGATCCGAGGATCCAGATACATACATAGAGTTTGATGATGGAGTATTGTATCAGGCAAGCCTTGACGGCTCGGAAGTGGCTATTACAGCGGACTACCCCCGCCCCTATTACTTCTCCATCATAAGTATTCAAAGATCTTTCTCAAAAAGAAGTCCCTACTTTCACCTTTATCCATTATACTAAACCGCACTTCATAGGATCGGCGCTCGGCAGGCCGCACCCCCTCGAGGGCGGCCCCTACGCATGGTAATCCTTCAAAATGAAAGGAGACCGGGAGCGCCGTAAATCCCTCATAGTCTTCAAAGAGGTATGTCCCTTTGATATGTGCATGGGCACGAGTTTGGATTGTTAAAGTTCCCTTCTATCTTTGATTCAGGAGGAGCACACAGCAGACAGTGGGAAAACACCATGGTAGCCGAATATTAGCCAATCCGGCGCCGAACTCGTCGACTAGGACGAGTGTTGATGCAATGCTAGTTCCGCCCCCTCATGAGGATTCAGATGACGTATCTGTCATGAATTTTGAGGTGGAGAGTGTAATGAATCACCATCAATTGAAAGAGGCCATGCGTGCTCCAGCCTTTTTCTGAGCAGGAATTTATCGCACTCAACTCGGTGGATGCATATATCTGAGTTGCTCGAGATGGACTTGCCGGAGTTACTCAATTGTTCTCAAAGGATATACAGGTAAGAATTTGTGCAATTTTAATAGACATATGCCAGTAGCCCCTGAGACTTGAAGCGGTCAGGCCAACCGATTTAAGGATTGATATGACATGCAGTTTCTCAAGGAGAAGAATACTGCGCTATCCCAGGAGCTGAAAACAAACCAGACACAGCTTAATGCCATCACCGTCGAACTGGCGAAGATCAAAAAAGGCTGCAGTGACCACTTCCGAGAAGAAGAAACACAAGGAGGAAAAATACAAACAATCCGAAGAGATAAAGAGCTTAAAGGCTCAGTTATCGGCCGCTCGGAATGAGAATGAGAAGCTGAAAGGCGGCATGTTCGGTATGACTTTTAAAACCATCAGAGAGACTCATATTAGTCCAAAATTCGGAATGTCATAACTCTGTTGCTGCAGGTCTATTAACTGGTCATCCGGAAAAAGAAGTATCCGGATTTTGAGGTGACATGCTTAAGGAGCTGTCCGTGGTGCATGAGGGTGCCCGGAAAGCCATGAAGAATATGGCCAAGGCTTTATGACCATCCGATACCCCACCAACAAGTATGGAGGGTTTGGCGAGCATGTTCAAAGGTGCCCGACGCCGCTTTGAGCTATGGAAGACGTCTGCCTGCCGTGAAGGCGCATGAGTTACGGGGAAATTGTCCCGCATTTTTTTTCGAAGAGTTACAGGAATGTAACAATCTATCATTTGATTGCCGACAGATTATTTTCTTAAGAACGCTAGCTTTCGGCTTCACCCGTCTGAGGTACAGGTCCGAATTACCCAATTGTAACAATTGCAGAGGTGCTCCCTTTGCGCCCTAGCCGAACAATCGGGAACGTAGGGCATAAACACAGGAGTGAGGCAACCCAGCTTGGCAAAAACTTAAGTCATAGAGGTGCATATAATGGCAAAAGGATGTATATAAACAAATGATGTAGACAATGTGAGCTCCAGGCTCTAAATAATAAAAAGCTTTGGTTTAAAGAAGTCGCCAGTCATGGTGGGGTGTATACATTTAAAGATGTGTGCCCCTTAAGGGTTCGGCTTATCCGAACATATCCTGGGAAATGTATAAAAACGAGAAAGATAAAATGAATGAAGAGGAGAAAAGGGGGACGAAAAAAGAAACATGGCCGAACTTATGCGTAGAATCTTCGGAGCCGAGCATCGTTCCATGGATTTGGCTCGTGGCGATTATCCGATGCATTACGAAGGCGATAGGCTCCTCCTGTGAGAACTTCATCTATAATGAAGGGGCCCTCCCATTTTGGTTTGAACTTGTCCTTCTTCTTCTCTGGGAGGCATAAAATGAGTTCGCCGACATTATAAGTCTTGGCCCGCACTTCTCTGCTTTGGTATCTCCGGGCCTATTGTTGACAAAATGCGGAACGGGCTCGTGCAATATCACGCTCCTCCTCAAGGCCGTCTAGGTCGTCCTGCCGATCGAGCTCGGCTTCTCTCTCTTCGTACATGCGCACTCAAGGTGAGTCATGAATAATGTCGCAGGGCAAGACAGCCTCTGCGCCATACACCATGAAAAAAGGTGTGTATCCAGTCGTGCGATTAGGCGTAGTCCAAAGTCCCCGGAGCACGGAATCGAGTTCCTCAACCCAGTGCTTATCTGACTCCCGTAGGTATCGCACCAGTCTGGGTTTGATGCCGCTCATTATCGGGCCATTAGCTAGTTCGACCTGATCGTTTGTTTGAGGGTGGTATACAGATCCATAATCGAGCTTAATTCCCAAGTTAGCGCACCGTTTTTTCACCTCATCGGCTGTGAAATTGGAGCCATTATCAGTGATGATGCTGTGCGGGACACCATAATGGTGTACCACGCCGGATATAAAGTCGATCACTGGCCCTGCTTTAGCCGTTTTTACCGGTTTGGCCTCTATCCACTTAGTGAATTTATCCACCATAACCAGTAAATATTTCTTCTTGTGGCTTCCCCCTTTAAGGGGTCCGACCATATCTAGCCCCCAGACCGCAAAAGGCCAAGTGATGGCGAAAAGCTCACATCCCACACAAAGTTGCACAAGGGCCTGTGCGTCTGCTCGGGCCGTTGGCAAAAAGAAACCTGTACGGAAGCCCTTGCTTACAAGGGCCCGTGTCGCGGCGTGATGGCCACCTAGACCAGCATGTATTCCTGCCAAGAGCTACCGTCCCTCCTCTTCGGAGATGCACCTTTCGAGGACTCTAGTAGTACTTTTCTTGTATAGTTCACCTTCGTGAACTTTATAGGCTTTAGAGCGTCGAACTATGCGACAAGCCTCATTTTGATCATCGGGAAGCGCCTGCCTATTAATGTAAGCCAGGAAGAGTTCGATCAATGGAGCAATAACGGCCATGATTACATGGGCGAAAGGTGTTATTTCGGTGGCCGAAACTCTGATGAAATTTGTATTGTGTTCGGTTTCTGGGGGTATGATCGGGTCCGGGCTAGTATCACCACTCTCGTCCTGCCATACCACGGATGGCTTAAAGAGCCTTTCCCCAAAGGTGTTAGGCAGGACGGGATCGCGTTTAGCGCCCATTCGAGCGTGGATGTCCGCTGCCTGGTTACTATCTGGAGCAACATGATGGAACTCAAGCCCCTCAAACCAAGTCGATATTTTGAGTACGGCGTTTTAGTATGCCACCATTTTTGGATCTTTTGCATTGAACTCTCCATTTATTTGGGATATCGTGAGGTTTGAATCCCCGCGCACCTCTAGGCGTTGTATGCCCATGGAGACAACCATTCGGAGGCCGTGTAGAAGAGCCTCGTATTCGGCTGCATTATTGGAGTCCGTATACATTATTTGCAGCACGTAGCGGACTGTGTCCCCCGGAGGGGATGTCAAAATGACACCAGCCCCTAGTCCGGCTAACATTTTAGATCCGTCAAAGTACATGATCCAGTTGGAGTATGTATTGTACTCTTTAGAGAGCTCGTCTTCTGTCCACTCGGCGACAAAGTCGGCCAGCACCTGAGACTTAATAGCTCGGCACGGCTTGTATGTTACTTAAAATGGTAAGAGCTCGATGGCCCATTTCGCTATGCGGCCGGTGGCACCCCGATTATTTATGATGTCATTGAGTGGTACTTTGGATGCCACCGTGATCGAACACTCTTGAAAATATTGTCGCGGCTTTCGGGATGCCATAAAGACCGCATAAGCTATCTTCTGATAGTGAGGGTATCAGGATTTGCATGGTGTAAGGACCGCTGATACGTAGTATACTGGTTTCTGGATGGGGAATTTTTGTCCCTCTTCCTCTCGCTCGACAACGAGCACAGTGCTCACAACTTGGTGAGTCGCGGATATGTAGAGCAACATAGGTTTGCCAACACCTGGGGCGGCTAGGATTGGGTTACCTACTAACAATGTTTTTATTTCTTCCAATCCGGCTGTAGCCGCATCCGTCCATTCAAAGTGATTGGTGCGTCGGAGTAGACAATGGGGTGGTAATGCCTTTTCTCCCAATATGGAGATGAAGTGGCTTAAGGCTGCCACGCACCCAACTAGATTTTGGACCTGCTTTAAGTCTGTTGGCGTTGCCAATTGTGATAGGGCCCAGATTTTGGCTGGGTTCGCTTCGATCCCTCTATTGGAGAAAATCTACCCGAGCAGTTTCCCGGTTGGAACACCGAAGACACATTTTTCCGGATTGAGCCGTATGTCATATGTTCGGAGGTTGTCAAATGTGAGGCGTAGATTGTCCACCAATGATTCGACGTGTTTTGTCTTGATGACCACGTCGTCCACATATGCCTCCACTGTCTTGCCGATTTGTTTTTCCAAACATGTTTGAATCATGCACTGGTAAGTGGCACCAGCGTTTTTGAGCCTGAAGGCCATAGTGTTGAAGCAAAAAGGACCATACGGGGTAATAAATGCCGTTGCGGCCTGGTCGAACCCCTTCATCTTAATCTGATGGTATCTGGAGTAGGCGTCAAGCAAACATAATGAGTCGTGTCGCGCGGTTGCGTCAATAATTTGGTCAATGTGGAGCAGTGGGAAGGGGTCCGTAGGGCAAGCCTTATTGAGGTCTTTGAAATTGACACAAAGGCGCCAGGATTTATCCTTCTTTGGCACCATGACCAGGTTGGCTAGCCAGTTCGGGTGCTTGAATTCTCTAATGAACCCGGCCTCGAGTAGTTTGGCTAGCTCCTCCCCCATAGCTTGTCGTTTGGGTTCAGAAAATCGCCGCAGCGTGTGCTTGACTGGTTTGAACCCCTTTGGATGATATTGAGGCTATGTTCAGCCAGTCTCTGTGGGATCCCGGGCATGTCCGAAGGGTACCAGGCAAAGATGTCCCAATTTTTGCGCAGGAACGCTCGTAGGGCGGTGTCGACCGTCGGATCCAGCTGTGCTCCAATGGATGATATTTTGTTAGGATCCGTCGGGTGCACTTGAAATTTGACTATTTCATCTGCTGGTTTGAAAGAGGTGGATTTGGGCCTCTTATCGAGGATCACATCGTCTTTGCCCACCGTGGAACGCAGGGTGGTTAGCTCTTCGGCCGCGAGGGCCTCAGATAGTGCCTCGAGGGCCAAGGATGCGATTTTGTTTTTGATGGGGACTGCTATATCCGGATCACTGGTGATAGTGATCACTCCGTTGGGCCCTGTCATTTTAAGCTTCATGTACCCGTAATGGGGTATGGCTTGGAAGCGTGTGAAGGCGTCGCGCCCCAAGAGGGCGCGATATCCGCTATTAAAAGGGGCTATGTGGAAGAGCAACTCTTCAGACCTGTAATTCTTAGGCATGCCGAATACTACATCAAGTTTAATTTTCCCCGAGCATTGTGCTTCTCGACTGGGGATGATGCCTCGAAAGGTGGTATTGCTTTGCTCGATGCGGTTCTTGTTCATTTGCATTTTGTCGAGTGTGTCTTCATAGATGAGGCTAAGTTTGTTGCTGCTGTCCGTGAGCACTTTGGTGAGTTGAAAGCCATCCACAATTGGGTTTAAGACCAAGGCGACTGGTGCTCGGACTGATCAGGCCCTTGGTTCATCGTCGGTGGTGAATGTTATGGTCGTGTCGTTCCAAGGGTTCATTGCGGTTACTTGGTTGACTTCAGCGAGGTCGCGGAGTGCCCTTTTACGCCGATTATTTGAGGAGAAGGTCTCGAAGGCAGTAAAGACGTTAAGATTGTTGTTCTCCAAAGGATGCCACTCTGGAGTAGTACTATGAGGATAGCCTCGCCGCTTTTAGCCACTTGTCGGAGTACCCAACATGCCCGAAGGTTGTGCATTGGTTCGGTGCTCGCCATCGCATGTATCTGACAGGGCTTGTCGAGTAGTTTGTGAAGGACAGTTCCGTATCCCATTAAGGGTTTGTTTTTCTTGTTAATGGGCTTGTGGTCGGATGCCTCGTAAGGGTGCATCCGTTTTGCCCGTACGGTGTGCTGCTTAAAGGCAGGGGGTTCCCACCAATCTGTCTGGGCATTCCATGCGCTTTCCATCGTGCAGTACTTCTGTACTATGTGTGCCGATTCTATAAAGTGCTTTATGCGGCGGCGGTTGAGGGCGTTGAGAATTCCCTCGTCCGTACAGTTACGACAAAAACCAAAACCGCGTCGTCGTCGTAGCAATCTTTAATCTTGGTTTTCACAAGGAGGCATCTGGCCCAAAAGTGATTGACCATTTCCTGAGGTTGCTGTCGTACGTACATTAGGTCACATATGTCTGGAGAGCCTAAATTACTTGGGGAATATTGATTGTGGTGGGCGGGCGGGCTAAAACCTGAATCCTGACCAAAGATTGAATCCGGAGCTTGAAGAATATCCGAGGTCACCAGTTCAGGACCAGGGAGGTCCAGGTGACTTCCGGGCTCAATGCCTGATCCTGAGTTTGGAGGACATGAAGTTTCTTCCCGAGAACGGGTGTTCGGCTCGAGGGGCTCGGAAATCCGAACATAGCTGGTTTTTATCTTGGGGGAAGAAGAGTTCTCGGCTCGTTCCTCAACGACAGCTACCAGATGGGTGATCGGTGGGGACTTTACTTCCCTCTGATCGGGTTTAAGCCCGATCCGATCATAGTCTGTTGCAAGCCCCAGGGTGGCAATGCAATCTAGCAGCTCGTTAAAGGACGAGATATCTGCCAGATCCATCTTTTCGGAGTGTTCGAGGCCGATGTGGAGATAATGTTTGGCGATTGTGGGGCCGCCGTTGGCTTAACGGCCGAGCTAGCACCCATGGAAAAACCGCCGAGCTGGAAGACCTGTCCTGGGGTTAGGGACCTTCCAGAAGTGATATCATCATTGATGACATGGCGAGCCATCGATCCTTCTATCGACAACATAATGGAACTCTCAATGAAAGCACCAATGTCGGTGTCAAAACCGGCCGATCTCGGGTAGGGGGTCCCGAACTATGCGTCTGAGGATCGAGGGTAACAAGGGTTAAGGGGGACATGGCGTTTACCCAGATTCAAGCCCTCTTAATGGAGTTAAGACCCTACATCCTGCTTGATTGTATTTGATGAGTATAGTGGTTACAAGAGTTGATCTACCTCGAGATCGTAATCGCTAAACCCTAGTTGTCTAGCCTATGAGAATTCTGATAGCCTGTACGGACTAAACCCTCTGGTTTATATACACACCGGAGGGGCCTAGGGTTGTATAGAGTCGGTTTGTGGAGAAAGGAAATTACATATCCGGACACCAATCTTGTCATCCACGCATAGGAGAGTCCTACCCGGACAACGGGGAAAGCCTTCTGCTTTGTATCGAATAGCCCGGACACCCGAGGACTTCCTAATCCAGGACTCCCTCAGTGGTTTCTCAATATAAGCAGTAGGAACAACTCGATCAACATTATAAATAATAGTTTCCTCTTTAGCTAGCACTGGTTGTTTAATTTCTTCTTTAAAAGGTGGGTGATATTTAAACCACTTCTCTTTAGGGAGATCAACATGAGTAGCAAATGATTCACAAAAGGAGGCTTCTATCTCAAATCAAGTCCATATTTAGTGCTAAACTTTTGAAAAACATCGGTATTCATAAAAGATTTAACACAATCGTACTTAAGCTTAATATCTGACTCTTTACCTTCGTCGAGTTCCCAATCTTCAGAGTTGCATTTAATTCTTTGCTTAAATATCCCTCCGGAATTCAATAGTCTTCTTCATAAAAGAATAAGCACAAGAAGTATCAAGCATGGATCGTTCATTATGAGAAAGCCGAGCATCCCAGGGCTCATAAGAGCCGCGTCTCAGGAGCTCTTCTGGACGTCCCACGTTGGCCGGTGTGAAGGCCCCCCTCACAGCTACTTTCGCATGCCTTTCGGTTTGCTGAACAGGGCTGCCACGCACCAGCGCCACATGCGGGGCATTCTGGCGGATCATGAGGCCGGGCACCAGGCGATCCTATCGGAGGTGGCGATGGATCCTTGTGAGCCCCTTGGGACTCCAGAGCCTCCTGACTTCTGGGAGACTCGTGAGGAGCGACTTCTGCATCACACGTCTCCAGCTACTTCAACACATCTTCAGCAACGGTGCCAGGTGACACTTTTTGGTTCGTTCGGTTGGGGCCGCCCCTCAGGCTGCATTATTTCCAAGTCAAGTGGGTCCGTCCCTGCGGCATGTATCGTTCTTTGCATCTATCAGAACTGGCTTTACCCTTTCCATGAGTTGCTTTATGATGTTCACTTGTATGTCTAGTGCTTCGTCGCCATGAAGGTCATACGCCCTTCCAAACCGGCCCACGACCGCCTCATGATTAAGGACTGGAACGGCGTCTGTGCTCGGGTCCATCCCTGCAGCATCACTAAACCCAAGTGGATGAGCTCTGGCTCGCGGGCCAGCTCCCGTGCATGTCACCTCCCATGGTCCTTGGTTGCTTGTTCTCGCATGAGCTAATCGGGGGCGGATAAGTTAGGGCGCGCGACCCGGTGCCTAGCCGCCGCGGGAGCCACACGCCGGTTACCTTTCTTGAGGACTTTCACATGAGAAGACTGGGCACGGCGTCTGTGCTCGGGTCCGTCCCTATAGCGTTGACAAACCCAACGGCTGAGCTCTGTCTAGCGGGCCGGCCCTGTTCATGTCACCTCCTGGGGTCGTTGGTGTTTGTCCTTCCCATGCGATAACCTCAGGAGATTCACTCGGCGCAGTCTGCCTAACCATCTCGCATGACCATCACAAGTGTTCCGAATCAAATTCAGGCGCAACCCGCCTTGAGGTTGGGCCTCGTGAGTCCCGCACTAGCTCACGAGTGCCCATACACACCTCCTCCAGTCCTGCGGTGCAAGCCACGTGTCAGGATGCGGCTGTACACGCCCCGGAGTCTCCCCTCGGAGGGAGCTCCCACCCACGCACCAGTGGAAGCCCCATGCTCCGCTAGCGGACGACACGGTCGAGGAGCGGCTATGCCCGTGCAAGAGCGGGCGCACCATGCTCTGCGCTGGTGAATAAACAACTGAGGGCAGCCTAACGGCTGTAGTAACCTCAGGAGAGCCACTAGGCTCGCTGCTCAGCCTCACCGCGCCGCTTTCCCCTCGGGAGAGTGATGACCCACAAGTATAGGGAATCAATTGTAGCTCTTTTCGATAAGTAAGAGTGTCGAACCCAACGAGGAGCAGAAGGAAATGACAAGTGGTTTTCAGCAACGTAATGTCTTCAAGTGCTAAAATTGTAAGTAACAGAGTAGTTTGATAGCTAGATATTTTGTAACGAGCAAGTAACGATAATAGTAGAGAAAGTGCAGCAAGATGTCCCAATCCTTTTGAGGCAAAGGACAGGCCTAAATGGTCTCTTATAGTAAGCAAAGCGTTCTTGAGGGTACACGGGAATTTCATCTAGTCACTTTCATCATGTTGATTTGATTCGTGTTCGCTACTTTGATAATTTGATATGTGGGTGGACCGGTGCTTAGGTGCTGCTCTTACTTGAACAAACCACCTACTTATGATTAACCCTCCCGCAAGCATCCGCAACTACGAGAAAAGTATTCAGGATAAATTCTAACCATAGCATTAAACTTTTGGATCAATAGGTCCCTTACGGAATAGCACATAAACTAGGGCTTAAGCTTCTGTCACTCTCGCAACCCAGCATCTAATAACTACTCCACAATGCATTCCCTTAGTCCGAAATATGGTGAAGTGTCATGTAGTCGACGTTCACATGACAGCACTAAGGAAATGACAACATACATACTATCAAAATATCGAACACATATCAAGTTGACATTATTACTTGCAACATGATTTCTCCCGTGACCTCAACCACAAAAGTAACTACTCACAAATAATAATCATGCTCAAGATCAGAGGGGTATTAAACAACATAATTGATCTGAACATATAATCTTCCACCAAATAAACCATATAGTAATGAATTACAAGATGTAATCAACACTACTAGTCACCCACAAGCACCAATCTATAGTTCTGGTACAAAGATTGAACACAAGAGATGAACCAGAGTTTTACATGAGATGGTGATGTTGAACATGTTGATGGAGATTGCCCTCCCCAAGATGGGAGAGTTGTTGGTGATGATGATGACGATGATTTCTCCCTCCGGGAGGGAAGTTCCCCCGACCGAATCGCTCCGCGAGAGGGCAAAAGTGCTCCTGCCCAAGTTCCACCTCGAGACGGCGACGCTCCGTCACGAAAGTCCTCTCCTTATTTTTTTTTCTAGGTCAAAATGACTTATACACTAGAAGATGGGCACTAGAGGTGGGCCTGCATGAGCACAACCCACCAGGGCGCGCCTGAGGGCGAAGGCGCGCCCTGGTGTCTTGTCTCACCAGGGTGGCCCACTTCGGTAGTTATTGCTCCAATATTCATCATATATTCCATAAAAATCCCCGTAAAGTTTCAGCTTGTTTGGAGTTGTGCAGAATAGGTAGCCTGACATAGCTTTTCCAGGTCTAGATTTCCATCTGCCGGAATTCCCCTGTTTGTGTGTACCTTGCATACTATGACATAAAAGGCATTAGAATTACTCCAAAAAGCATTTTTATGCATAAAAACATCATAAATAACAGTAGTAAAACATGATGCAAAATGGACGTATCAGAGAGTCGGGCGAGGGGGCTGGGCACGGGGGCTACCCTCAGGTCAAGCCTGGCGTACGCCACCTCGCTAGGTCCCTCAGACCTGGTCTTCGCGCGCCCCTCCCGAGCGAGAGCCCGATGAGGAAATGTATGGAGGGCTGTTCGTATGTCAAGGGGGACTCCTGAGCATTGCGACTCAGGAGCCTAACTAGTCACGTAGCCCCTCACCCCTTTGTCTCATCCTGGTGATCCGAATGCCCCAACGGCAGCTGAGGTATGCGCAAGGCCGGGCCCTGCCGACGTAGAGCACTAAAACCTACACCTGCATCTCCTTCCTGAGGTTGTTCATACATGAAGGGGGACTTCTAACCATTTCGACTAAGGAGCCTGACTGGTCACGTAGCCCCTCACCCCTTGGTCTCGTCCTAGTGATCCGGAAGAGCCAATGGCGACTGAGGTATGCGCGGGGCCGGGCCCTGCCGACGCAGAACACTAAAGCAAACGAAAAGGAAATCACGAAACCCTAGCAAATTATTACAAAACATACTGTCTCTTAAATTCTCAAAGCATAAGTTCTTACGCCTCCACGAGGCATGACAAATGTTGTAGGATTAAAATAGGGGGAAGCGCCGCCTTCGAGCATCTTCCTCAGCATTGGACACCACAGCCTCCTGCCGGGGGAGGCCCGTCATCGACAATGTCACCGCCGTCCTTGCCATCAGGCGCGGTCGCAGGGTCGACGCAGAGCAACTTCTGTAGTAGGTCCTCCACCTGCTTCTTCACGGCCTTGGCGGCAGCGTCGTGGAGCTCAGGATCCACAGGTTCGAGCAACACACCAAGGTCGAAGTTGGGGTCCCGAAGATGGAGGTGGCTGAAGATGCGCGTCGCGGCCGAGGTAAAAAGCGCGCGAGCCTCTCCTTCCACCATGGGGCCCACTCCGATGACGATGCCCTCAAGCGCCGCGGCAAGCTTGCGGAGCAGCCTGGTGGGGCCTTCATCTGGAGTCGCCAGCGGCTTCTCGTACCCTTTCCCGTAAAGGTCCTCCAGTGCCTTGTGTGACCTCAGCTCGAGGGAGACGAAGGCGTCACGCCTCCAGCCGGGCCTTCTCCTCGGAGACTAGCTTCGTATGGGACACCTGGGCCATTTCCGTCTACTCCTTCAGCTTCTCCAGGCGGCTCCGCTCCGCAGCTTGTTCCTGGGCTGCCTGCTCCAGTTCAGCGTCGTGGTTAGTGAGCGCGGCCTCCCGGGCCTTCAGCTCCTCCTCCTACTCCTCGAGCTGACGGGTGCGGGCGGCCTGCTCGTCGTGGAAGGGCTTCAGCTCGGCCTCCACCGTGTGACAGCATTTCTTGGTGGCCAATGCGTCGTGAACAACTGCAGCCACGCCGGCCACTGTCCTGCCCTCCTCGGCGGCGGCCTCGGCCTGGCCCCAGGCTGTCCTGACGGACGAGTTGGCCTAGAGCCACCCCGAGACCAGCCACAAACGCCCCGTCGCCATGCGACGGTCGGCGCCTTGAAGATCAGCCCGGAGCTGGTCCAGCATGGAGAAGGCATCCTCCGGAGCGTCGGGCATGGCAGAGGAACCATGGTCCGCAAGCGTGACGGCTTGGGGAGGAGCTGGCACCAGCGCCTGGGCTGGCGAAGCAACGACAGCAAGGACGACAGGGGGCTCCGGAGCCCTCAAACCCTCAGCAGGTGCGTTGAAGACGGGCACCTCCGGAGTCGGCTTGGCCACATGGGCGGCCTTCCCCTGAGGCTGGACCCCCGAGCCTCGAGAGGCCAGCTCCATCGCAGGTGGATGTGAGGCAGCCTCTTCTTCCCGCACCAGAGTCGATGTGCCGCGGGTGGCCACTTGGCCTCGAAGACCCTAGCCTCCTCCTTCATCCTCTTCAGCACCGGCTGCAGCCTGGCCATCAGGAGGAGGGTGTCATCAGCAGAGCGTCAAAGATTGCTCACTCATCATCAGCAATTTATGCCCTGCTGTTGGCCAGGAGTGCGGCGCCCCCGAGCTTCCTGGACACAAGCTTCGCCGCGCTCTCAGGAGCGGATGAGCGCACGACCGCCGGCTCTGCGACGGTGGCCGCCGGCGATAAGGTGGAGGCGTCACCCCAGGGAAGCGACATCGTCCAACCCTTCTTCGGGGTCCCCTGCTTCAGCCTCCGCAGGGGGGTACCCCTGGACCTCTTGGCAACCCGTTCGGAGCGCGGCGACCCCTCGACCAGGTACTCACCGGTGTCGTCATCATCGGAGAGGACGTGAAGGTGCTCGCTCTGCCGTGGGAAGAGGTCTCCCCCACCACCTCCAAGGTCGCCTCCGAGTCCTCCTCCCCCTCCTCCCCGGAGCGCTCACCGGAGGACACCGGCACAGGGGAGCTAGGGGGCTGGGGAGGCTTTGGCGGCATAAGCCCCTGCTCGTTGAAGATGGGCATGGCGGTGCCTACCTTCTCTCCGTCGTCGCGGCGGTATAACAGGAGATAGGCTTCTGGGAGGCCACCCGGGTCCTCCTCGAGCAAGGTGCACACGGCCTTGCTCAACTCCTTGTCGGACAAGTTGTCCGGGAGCAGCCGGAGGCCGTCTTCTGTGCCCTTATGGCTCCATAGAGGGCGCGAGTGCGCCTGGAGTGGAGCCATGCGCTGCGTCAGGAACACCCTCATGAGCATGGCCCCTGTCAACTTCTCTTCCTTCAGGTTAGCCGACATCTTCTCTAGCAGCAGCTCCGCCCAGGGGTCGGTGAGCTTCTCGTGAGCCCACCGATCTAGCTTCGCCGGCAACGCGGTCGGCAGCTCCAACCAAGCGTGAGATCGCTTAGCGTCCATGAAGATCCACTTGTGCCGGAAGTCCTCCACCTTCTTCCCGGCCCTCGAGATCATGTTGCTGCCATCAGATGCGACGAAGCAGACGCACCAGGAGCACTGGGAGCTGCCCATCCGAAGGTAGAAGAAGTGGCGGAGCAGCGCAACAGAGGGCGCCACCCCCACAAACGCCTCGCAGTAGAAGGCGAAGATCGACTGGAGGAGGATGTAGTTGGGATGAAGATGAAGGGCGTGGATCTTGTAATGGCTGAGGATGGCAAAGAAGAAATTGGAGAAGAGGGGGGGACGAACCCAGCAAGGACGCTGTGCAGGAAGAAGGGTTAGAAGGTTTCCCCCAAGGTTTCCGGATTGACGGAGCCAACC
Source organism: Triticum aestivum (assembly GCF_018294505.1). Classification (NCBI taxonomy): domain Eukaryota; kingdom Viridiplantae; phylum Streptophyta; class Magnoliopsida; order Poales; family Poaceae; genus Triticum; species Triticum aestivum. The sequence continues at coordinate 222,000,291 of NC_057802.1, forward strand.
CGGAGCGCCGTCTCCCATCCCTTATTGGCGTTTCTCGCCGTCAGCGGGAGCACGGCGGCAAGATGCTTCTCCACGGTGATGGTGGACGCACTGAGGGTCGGCTCAAGCAAGGAGGCCGAGCGCGCAGCAGGAGTTGCGGACTTCGCATTCTCGGTCGTCATCGGTGGAAACTCCGGGAGATGTTGGAAGATATGGAGGCGATCTGAGAAGGGAGCGAAGGGGATGTGGAGCAAGACGAAGGGAAGGCAATGAAGGCTCAGCGGCAGGCGCCAGCCTTTTTGTCAGCCCAAGACGTTTGCTGAGGCAACATGGGGAAGCGAAGACGCCCATGTCCCATCAAGCGCCACGCGTCGACTGGGTCCGCAGGCGGTTGGTGCCCGCGGCGCTTCGCCCTTGCCCCTTGGTTTTGCCGCGAAGCGAAGCTGAGCGCGCCGTCGGCCCTGGGGCTACTCACTACAAAAATATATACTTCCGTGATGATACATGTTTGTCACAGTAGGTCACGTTTTCTGTTATGCATGTACATCCATGACGATTTTATGACAGAATCAAAATAGTCATACTTGTGCTGTCGTAGAAGTGTTCCATGACATTACCAAAATTATCATCACAGAAGTGTCCACTTCCATGACGATAAATCGCGTGTAATAGAAGTACTTTCGTCAAGGGTGACCGACACATGGCATCGACCATAACGGGTCGTCGTTAAGCTATCGGGTCCGGTTTTGGATCCGATAACCCGTTAACAGCCCGGACAAATGGGGACTTTCCATGTGTAAAATTCTCATTGGCCGGAGGAAACACATGTTTGCTCACCGTTGGCACAGATGTCATCCACTCATTGGACATGAGGCGCCTATGATACGTCGACACGTGGCACGGCCCTACAGAGGCCCATTACGGTGAAAAGGCCGGCCCAGCTAAAGGCCCACCATTTTTTTGACACTAGTGGGCTAGCCCGTTAACAACCTGGCATGTTTTGGGCCAAATTGAGGCCCATAGCAGATCAGGCCCGTTCACAGCCTGCCGTGTTTTGGGCCAAATTACGGCCCATATCGGATAAGGCCCATTAACAGGTCACTGTTCTTTTGGGCCCATTTTGAGACAGGTTTGTATTTCAGCCTGTTAAATGCCCATTTACTAGTTCGGCCCGATAATAGTTTCGGACTGTTAGCGGCCCATGGTGCATCTAGGACGTTGTCGGCCCGGTTTAACTTTAGGCCATTTAACGTCCCATGCAGAAACTGGGCTATTTCTTGTCCGAAGTAACTTTAGGCCTCTTAACGGCCCGTAGTCTTTGTGGATAAATTTCAGCCCAACTCGCCTATCAACCTGGTAATGGCCCATGTAACAGTTAGGCCTCATTACAGCCCGCGTTGAATCCGGCCTGCTTATAGCCCAGCTGATAATGGCCCATGACACTTTTATCCCTATGGCCCGTGTAGATACCGGCCTGCTTAAAAGCCCATAATTTTATTTGGCCAAATAGGCCCGAGATATATTGTGGCTTGTTAACTACTCGTCCTATTTGGGCCAAACTTGGGACTTAGGCAGTTTCGGCCTATATTAGCCCATGAATTTTTTGTCTCAACGCTATCCCAATCTAGGTTTTAGCCTGTTAAAAGCCCATGGTATTCTCTGGCCCAGCTGGCCAGAACTTTACTCGGCATGTTAGAGGTGGGAAACAACTATAGGTTTAGACCTGCTAATGGCCCAAGATAATTATAGGCCCATGTTTTGGCCCATATGAGTAACAGGCCGGCCTGAAGACCGACATCACTAAGATCCACTGAACCTTCTGGCCTAAATTATAGCATATCAACCAAGAATAAACCTAGACTATACAATAAAGAAATTACAGCATATTACATCCCCTCGGCATCAAAGTTCGCCGCCAGTGATAATAAAGGGCAACCAGACATCAGATTACATAAACTGGGCAGGTCGCCACCAGTGGAAGTTAACAGGTGGACAAAATAATAGACAGAGTTCAAGAAAGGTTAGCCCAGCCTAGGAGCTGCAGCGCAAGCAACTTAGCAACTTGATGAGACTGTGCTTCTTTGGCGCTCGTATCCACCAACTTAAGCTGCATAGCATCAATAAACATCCTGTACTTATGGTTAATCTTATAAACAATGAAGTTTGAAGGCTCGAGGAGAACAAACTTACATTAGTAGTGAAGCCAGACTCTATAAAGGCCTTGTCCATATTGATGGGGGGCAATTCAAGAAGTTTACCGCACACTCTTCTTCAAGAGTATTGCCTTTATTTTACATTTTGTTAAGACTAAATGAAGATGTGAAAATATAGTAACAAATGGCGATTATTTAACTTAAGATGCAGAGTACAAATGTAAATACGTCATACAGGCAGAAGGCAGTGAGAAGAGCAATGCGGAGCTAAACTTCTTCAGTAACATTGGTTTTATTCAATATTTTGGCAAGAGTAAATGTGGATCTGATGTGTAGAAAAATGGAAGACAAGGGAAAATAAGCTGCAAAGTGTTCATGAAGAACTATTTGACAAATATAAGTACAGTGATGAAGGACAACAGATACTTACAAGAACAATGCAGAACTAAATTTCTTCATAGGCATTGGGTTTATTCTACATTAATTTAAGCATTAATATAGATCTGATAATTTGGAGCAAACAGTGGATAAGCAAGCTATAATGCACAATGATGTCACATAATCCACCAGGTATGAATATAAGGACAGCGATAGGACAATAGGTACTCACAAGAGCAAAGCAGCGACCAGCATAGTTGCGATATCCTAGTTTTGCGGCGCGGGTTCTATCGCCAATATACATCGAGTGCTATGTGATTTCCCGGTAGCACCCCCTTTTTCATGGACTTTTCTTGTACTCCTTCAGGTTCTGCAATCACCCTCTTCCTTTGGGATGTCTGAAACACAAGAACAACATTTGAATGGAAAAACATGGTATGACGAAAAATGGAATAGGTGTTGATAATGGATGGGCATGACATCTTCACATATATCATGAGTAAACTAAGCAGATGGCGGTGCAACAAAGCAAAAGAAATGCAAGGCACCTTATGCAAGATATGTGCAACCAATAAAACCTTGCCAAATTAGAACAGGCACCTTCTTGGGTGAACAGGATAGGCCATCTGCCTTTGACTCCTTGAGCTCAGAATAGTCATTAGGATCATATTCTGAATACGAATCTATAGGTCGGGAGCATGTGGGTTTCATTGCATCCACGATGGACCACAATCCCTTGATGCCAAGTTTGTTACCCATTGAACTATTCTGCAATATACATCTGATGTGCGCATTCTTATATTCATTGTGATTACGTACAATATCTGTAAAGCATGAAAACACAAATAGTAGTAAGATTATCTTTGTAATGCATAGGATATTGTAATATAATAGAGGATCCGTAAACCCTTGTGTGCTATCACTGGATTCTGATGAGAGAGCCCATGTGTGATGTGATATGGTGAGCAGATTAATATAATCTGGCACAACTACACAAAAAAATAGGTTCCTGTGGGGGGCCCCAGATGTATGGATAGTTGGCAGATGATAGGTTCATAAAATACCGTATAGAAAGTTTATTGCCAGACCATGATAACGAGAGCGCAGAGCCGGTAGGCAGATCATAGTGTAGATAATAGGGGTACACCATAACCACCATAAATAAATCGGGAAAGCGAAACTGGCTGGAAAACATAGGGTTTTGCCGCTACAAATATGAAGCCTATCGGTCACCTACAGGCCAGCTCTATTCATCTGAAGGCACACTGTTGTTACTATCAGTTTAGTCTATCAAAGACCGCGCGGCTCCCACCATTTCCGGGGTATTATGGAAGACCAACTCGAAGTGCGAAATCATTTAGCAGAACCGTCCCAATAGAGGTGTCGACTGTAGATGTCCCTGCTTCCCTTCTTGACAAGGAACATACTGTGCTTACTAAAGAAGAACAGAAGAGGAACATGTTAAAGAACAGAAGAGGCAGCATATTATTGAGATTCCCCTTCTTTCTATACAATGTTGGTTGCCCACCCATGATGAATCAGAGTGCCCAAAGAAATGCAATTCCATGATGTCTCTCTATATGTGGCCAGATGCATTTGGAAAATCAAGTGGGAGCATTAACTGACCAATTAAATGTGTGTCTGTTAACTAATGTCAGGCTCATATCACAATTCGTATTTGAAGAAGTAAGCTTTGGACTTATGATTGGTGTGTTGTTTAGCTTCGAGAGTGGATTGCTGCTAGTGTGACACAAAGCAGCTGCACAGATCACAGTGTAGATATAACGAGAAAACCGTAAGCATCAGGAGTAAAATCAGCAAAGTGGAACTTGCTGGAATATATGTGCTAGTATTGCCGGTATGGCTAGAAAGGCTTCGGATACCAGCTCTCTTCAACTGAAGGTGCGGTACTGTTAATATCAATGTAAGTCTCAAAGGCGACACCGCTCCCCGCATTTCCTTGCCAATCTTATAGGATTCAAGTGGGCAGGCCACTACAATTCCTATTCCTATGTTTACAAAATCCTACGAATCAAAGAGGCCCAAAGAGTTCAAAGTGTCCATCACAACCGACCGTATAGACCTCTACACTGCAAATGTCCCTGCTCGTCTTCACTACAAGGAACATATTGTACTACTATCATACTCCCTCTGTTCCAAAATATAAGTCTTTGTAGAGATTTCCACTATGGATCACATACAGATGTATACAGATACATTTTAGAGTGTAGATTCATTCATTTTGCTCCATATGTAGTCCATGGTGGAATCTATACAAAGACTTGTATTTAGGAACGGAGAGAGTACTTATTAAAGAAGAATGGAAGAGGAACATGCTAAAGAAGAGCAAGCAGATTTTGGATAATAAGATGTTCATTGCGCAGTGCCCACACATGATGAACCAGAGCGCATTAAGAATGCAACTCCCTGTTGTCTCTCTATATGTGGTGCACGTGCTTTTCAAAAGTAAAGTAGGAAGAGCAGTGCTACGAAGCTACGATGATGGTACTGGATATAAAGGCATGTCTGCATGCAAGTCGCGTGACTTTTGTCATTTGGGTCAGTCGACCATTTCAGGCGGTTGGATGAAGATTCTACATCTCCTAACCCTTCTTCTTCCTCGTCTCTGATTCTTCCTATACAGAACACCGCACGGGCCGCCGGCCGAACCAGCGGCCCCGACCCCCTGCCCTCCCCTGAACCGCCCCCACCACCTGTGTTCCTCCGCCACCCCCACCCCCACCCCCACCCCCGCCCCCACCAGCGTCGAGTTTTCTTCGTTCGGCGAGGCCCCACCACCGCCCCCCACAACCACCATCCCCACCCGTGCCCCTTCCTTCGCACCGGCGAACTCCAGCGAGCTCTCAAAAATCGACTGGCCCAATTTTGAAATTTAGTCTACTCTCATTTAAAAAGTGTGGAATATAAAAGGGGAAAACCATAAGCATTGCGAGTATAGTGTTGAGCATGCCATGGCGGATCTGAAGGTGCAAACCGGACAAAGGAAACTTCGCAACCAATGTTTGCTTTCAACTAACAAGTAAGTGATGGAAAAGAAATCAGAGTAAAGTAGTGGCGATCTATTTTCTTGCTGCGATAAATAAGTTGAGCAGATACGAAAGAGTACAGCCTCTGGTGCGGCACCGTGTATGCATCTGCTGAGAGTTTGACGGTGCTGCGGTAGCGATGGCTGTCCACGGCGTGGAAGCAGATCTAGGAGGGTAGACGGTGGCGGCGGAGCGCGGCGGACGAGACGGTAGTAGCAGCAGCGCCGGCAAGGTGGACGGCGGCGGGAATGAAGCGAGAGGACGGGATGCAAGGATCCCGGTCCAAAGCCGTGGATGAGAGAGGTCGATCTCTTGTAATGGACGACGACGTCGGGGTATCAGCTCCGGCATGGTGGAGGAGGACGGCGGTGGATGGGGTGGCGGGCGGAGGAGGCTGGGGTGGAGAGGGTGTTTTGGCGCCCACAGAGTACGAATGAGGAAATGGAGGGAGAGAGGAAGGGGGAACCATGTCTTCAGGGAGCGCTTGTCTCAAATGCGAGGAAATTTACAAACTTAGCCCCTGTTTGAAATTTCGTCATCACAGCAATATTAGTCAGTAGGGGATAGGACGGTAATCTCGCATACACCAAATATTTGCCGACGAGAGTTTGTTTTTGGCGCCCATCGTGTATGAATCGGGGTGGGAGTCGATTTGGGCCGAGGAGACACTGTGTTTTGGTGCCCACGGTGTATGAATCCGGGTGAGAGGCGGTTATGTCATGTTTGAGTGAAATTACAAACCTACCCCTATCGAAACCTATAGAAATCGAGCCAATAGGCTTTGCTGTCAGGGATAGGCAGTAATTTCCGTCTCGCAGATTTTGGTTTTAGGTGGTTACTGCGACATTCCCCGCTTCGTTCACATTTTTGCAGAGCAAGAGTGCATATTTACCGTTCCAACTCAATTCGAATCCAGTTTGTATTCTATTTTTGTTCGGGCAGGATCCATTTTCGATTGGAATAAAATTCTATATACATCATTTTTTATATATAGTTTCAAAAGCACAACACCCTTTATACATAAATATGGTTTACAAATGGCATGATCTCATATTCATAAGGCTCTGTGCATCTTAATTTGGATTTTCATTCCTCGCTAACTGTCTCCAATTAATGTGTGTTTCATGCGGGGATTTTTTTACTTCTCAAACATGTATAATGTGTTTCACACACGCAACATATAGTGTAATCCCGTTTAGACATTAATTGCATATAAACCATGCGTTGTCTCTAATTAAAGAATCTACGGATCACTAATATTGATAAACTATATACATTACACGTGTCCCCAAATTCAAATGAATATGCATGTTTGATACACCAATTTGGGTTATGATATTTGTCGGGTGGTTGGTGCGACATATGCCAAGGGATGGCTTATCATTGTGGGAGCCAATAGAACGTCGCCGGTGCCCGGAAGCGGGATGAGGCGAAGACATGCACGCCGGCGAATCTTACCCAGGTTCGGGGCTCTCCGAGGAGATAACACCCTTAGTCCTGCTCTGCGGGGTCTCCGCATGATCACTAGATCGATAAGGGGTAGCTACAATCGCTCCTAGAGTTGTTGAGATCAAGGGAGAAGAAGAACGAGGCTAGCTCTTGCTTCTCTCTATCTATGGTGTGTGTGCTATAAGTGGGTGTTAACCTAGAAGCCAACCATGCTCAGAGGCCAACCCTTTGCATGGGTGCTCCAGGGGGTTTATATAGGCCTACCCCCCGGGGGTACAATGGTAATCCGACTGGAAACTGGTCCCAGCCGTCAGTGTCTACGCTCACCAGCTTCTCCGCCGGCTGGTGGGTCCCGCCGGCTGGTGGGTCCCGCCGGCTGCCGGCTACTTGGTCGACAGGCCGGCCCCACCGCCTAGGGTCTTGTCGGCGGCTGCTTACTGTAGCCGTGCCTCTGATGATGAGGGCTTTGTCGAGGTAAGCGTGGCTACAGTGGGCCGCCTCGGGGGCTATCACTGTAGCCTTACCTCGTCTTGTCTCCTTAATGGGGCTCCTGCTTCGAGGAAGGGAGTAGCCGGCTTCTGGAGGCCGGCTATACTCTTGGCCGACTAGGAAAAGCCGGGCCGCCTTCGCGCCTCTCTCTGGCTGAAGGGGCCCGCAGTCCTCGGGCCGTACAGGAGTGGGTCGTGGATGACGTCGAGGCTAGCGTGGCTACAGTGCCGAGCCGCACAGGAGACGTCCCTCTCGTACGGCCTCCTGTAGCCATGCCCGCCTCGGGCTTCGGGGGTCGTGGGCCGCACTGTGGCCACACCCCGTCACGTCGCCGTTATGTAGGAGTGGTTGTGGTCTTGGCCGGCTCCTAGGAGTCGGCGTCCTTCTTGGCCGGCTTCTTGGAGTCGGTGAGGCTGGGTCGCCTTCCGGCAGTCGGCATTGGTGGTAGCCGGCCTGGGAAGGCGGCCCAAATGCTTGGAGTGCTTGAAGGCCTGATAAATTTTCCGAAGAGCCAGGGGTAGTCGGTTAGGCTACCCGTGGCCATTTCCTCCGACAGTAGTCCCCGAAGCTAATTGGGCTTCGAGGTGGAGTGGGATTCAAGAAGCTCGATCAGCTTCCTATCGTGACAAGCCGGCAGCTAGGAGCCGGCCTTGGTCAGGCGCGCCGCCTTAGTCGAATTCTT
>NC_057802.1:222008780-222151992 GCF_018294505.1 Triticum aestivum
GGGAACCCGCAGGCATGTGCACCGGGCTGCGGGCCGGCCTCGGGCCGTTGGCGTGCCACGTGGCCGGAAAGCCTGCCAGCCCACGCGCGTGACGGGACGTCGCCGCAGGGAGGGGCCCCGCCACGTCCGCGCCCCGGCCCAGGCGCGGATCCTTTGTATCCCGAAACCGCCCGCACGTTCCGTGCGGCAGTTTCGGCTCGCACTTATGCGTAATAAACACGAGACGTGGGGGGAGTGGGCGCAGTTAATCCCACGTCTCCCCCCACGTCCGGCCTCTTCGGCCGCGTGAGGCTATAAGTAGGGGGAGGTGGAGGGCGGCAGGCCCTCGCACGCTGCTCCTACTTCCACCGTCTTCTTGCCTTGCTCGTTCTCGCGACAGCGCTTCGCCGCCGCGCTCTTCCTCCGCACGCTCCTCCGCCGCCGTGCTAGCTTCCGCTATGCCTCCCCACGTATAGCAGCATGGCGAGGATTGGGACGGCTCCATCGTCCATAACGATCACATCGACTTCCTTCGCGACACCCGGCGTCTGCCTAGCGCCGACAAAGTGGAGGTCCGCCTCGCGCCGGAGAAGGAAGTCAGGCCGGCGCCGCGGGAGGGCGAGCGGGTGGTCTTCCGCTCGCACTGCCTGCGCGGCTTCGGCCTGCCAGTGAGCGCCTTCTTCCGCTCCTGGCTGGAATTCTATCAGCTCCAGCCGCACCACCTCACCTCCAACGCAGTGGTGCTGCTGTCGGCCTTCGTCACCCTGTGCGAGGGCTATCTTGGTGTCCTCCTCACCCTCGAGCTCTGGGGGGAGTTCTTCCAGTCGAAGCTGGGCACGCGCGTGCGGGGCGTGCCGGCTCAGACCGGCGCCTTCATCGCGTCGCGGAGATCAGGCGCCGACAACCCCTTCCCCATCATCACACTGATCCAATTGGTGAAGAAGTGGCAGAAGTCATACTTCTACGTGCGGAGCATCGCTCCCCGGGGCGACTACCTCAACTTGCCGGCCTACGTGGCCGGCCCACCGGCGGACAAGCTGCCCCAGTGGTCCTTCCGGGCCGTGACGCTGTCGCAGGGAGGAAACGCCGCCATCGCCCGCCTGCGGGTGATGGTCCAGTCGGAGGGCCTGACGGGGCCCGACCTCCTGGCCGCGTTCGTCGCGCGCCGGGTCCTTCCGCTCCAGAGCCGGCCTCATCTGATCTGTCAGATGAGCGGCCAGCTCGATCCGAGCCGAATGTGCACCAAGGAGATGCCGCAGCCCGACGCCGCCGACATGGTGAATTACCTCGCCAACTGCCAACTTTACGAAGACTGGCAATTCGGCAAGGAGCCATACAGCCGCGCCAATCCTCCGCCTACGGTACGCTCCCCTCGTCTCTCTTTTTTTTTTTCTCTCTCTCTCTCTCAGCTTTGTCGCCGAGTTCCTCTGGGCCAACTCTAACTCAGTCGGCTTGCTCTTTTGACAGAGTCCTCTGCTTCGGCCGGCCGGCGGGGCAGACGTGGAGCGCCGCTTCGTCCCCAACCGGACCAAACACGACCAGGAGGACCCCGACCTGGGGGCGGTCCATATGTAGGATGCCGTCGAGCCGGCCGGTGGCCAAGCCGGCGGCGAAGCAGGCGGCTCCGGGTTCACCGCTACCTTCGACGACTGGCCGGACGAGGACGAAGCCGAAGCCGTCCCGCACCGCCAGCCGGCATCCGGACGCGGCGCGGGCTCCTCCGGCGCGCAGCCTGCTCGGGGTAGAGGCCAGAAACGTCGCGCCACCCAGGGCATGTTCGGTAGCCGGAGGAAGAATCCCAGGGGTGGGGCGGCAGCCACCAGGTGGGAAGAGGCGGCCGCGAAGGCGGCTCGCTTCCGCAAAGTGGTGAAGCAGCCGCAGACTGTGTCGGTGTAAGTTCTCTCTTTCTATGTACTGTCCTTCTTTCTTTCCTTTGGTGATTCTTGAACCTTCGTCTTCTTTTTCAATGGTCAGAGCTCCGCTGTCACTTGAGCAGGCGGCTGCCGGCTCCGTCGTCGAGTCGCCAGGGGGCTCTGGGAGCACCACCCACCGCGTAGATCCCCACGCCGCCCTCCTGGAGACGACGGGAAGGAACACGCGGGAGGTGCGGGAGGAGCAGGAAGCGCGGGAGGCGGAGGCACGGAGGGCAGCCGCCGCCCAGGCAGCTCGGGAGGAGGAGGCGGCGAAGGCGCTCGCCGAGGCCGTAGCCAAGGCCCAGGCGGAGGCCGAGGCCGAAGCGGCGCCAGGGGAGGCTTTGATGGTCACCCCCCTGCATACCATGGCGCCCGGGGACGTGGATCCCTCGCCAGGGGGAGCCAGCGGTTCCCAGCATGGGCTGGGAGGAAGTGGCGACGACGTCGTCATCTTGGGGGAGGCGCCGGGGCCGACTCCTCCGACTAGGGCGACCCAAGGCCGCCAGCCTGAGCCTGCGCCTGCACAGTCGGCGGAGGGCGAGCCGGCCGCGGGGGCTGAGGTGGCGGTCCGGGTTCCGCCAAGCCGGCGTGCAGGGAAGGCCGCGTCTGAGCCGCAGAAGGCTGCGTCGGAGCCACAGCCGGCCGTGGGCTCCAGCTCGTCGGCCCGAGACGCGGAGGCGGCCAGCGCTACCTCAGGGTGGACGCCGGGCGGAGGGACAGCCGTGGTGAACGTTGCTGCACAAGACGTCCGGACCCGGCTGCAAAGCCAAGCCACGACGCTGAGGCAGTTCACCGACGAATTCCTTGCCACGCGGGCAGCCATCCGGGTTAGTATTCCTATCTTGTTCTTTCTTGATCTTGATTTCTCTTCTTGATTTTGATTTCTCTCGTGGGGGCGCGTCAGCGCACCCACTGGGTGTAGTCCCCGAGTTCCGAGTCGGCTGCTGAGCATGCAGCTTGGAACTGCTTGGAGATTTTGTCTTTGCTGCTTTTGTTCTCACTTCGGTCTTCTGTCCGTCTTGCAGGACTACCACAACCTCCGAGCGGCCGCCTTCAACTCCCAGGCTCGGGAGCTGACCCAGAAGACCGCCGATCTTACTGAGAGCCAAGGTATGTGACTTGATCTTTATCTCATGTGGGGGCGCGTCAGCGCACCCACTGGGTGTAGTCCCCGAGATTCGGGCCGACTGCTGAGCAGTCGGCTCGGATCTTCCTTGATGATTTCTCATTGTTCTTCTTCTTCTTCTATCTCTGCAGCGGCCAACGCCAGTCTAAGGGCATAGCTGGGGGAGTCCCAGACTGCTCTTCGTGCCAAGGACGCGGAGCTCACCGCCTTGGTGCAGGAGCGCGACCGCCTGGTCAAGAAGCTGGCCGAGCAGGAGGAAGGCCACAAGGCGGCGCTGAAGGCTGCGCAGGATCGCGAAGCCACCCTCCAGGCCGAGTTCGAGACGGAGGCGGCCGGCTGGGCAGAGGCCAGGTAGACTCTGGTCTCCGGCTATGGCCAGATTGAGGATCTAGTTGACGGTAAGTCGTCTACCCCTTCGTCCTTTCTTGCCATCTGCCACTTTGGCTTGTTTTTCTGATTTCGGTGCTTTTCTTTTCTTTTCTCCTTCGCGCAGAGTACTTCCCTGGCTACTCAACCAGGCCATCGAAGCCCGTCGCTAGGCGAAGAGGCAAGCCGGCTTCGAGATCTCGCCAACCGCCAGCCGCTCGCTGGAAGAACAGCTCCTGGCGATCCAGGCTCGCATCCAGCCGACTCACAGGCTGCTCCGTCGGCTTCAACGCACGGGATCGCAGGTCTTGGCCGCCCTCTGGCCCGGCCAAGTGGTCCCTCGCACCCCCAGTCGGACCGCCGACTGGCTGGAGGTAGCAGTCGGCCGCTTCGAGGCTTGGAAGGCGTCAGCGGCTCGCTCCGGCGCCAGGCGGGCGCTGGAGTTCGTCAAGGCCTGGTATCCCGGCCTGAACCTGGACCAGCTGGCTACCTGGCAGCAGCAAGCCGACACGGAGCTGGAGCCGGCGCGGCCGGCCATCATTCGGCGGGCTTCAGCGATCGCCGACTACACCGACACCAACGTCTTCGCCCCCGAGGTGGACCACAATGGAGTCGCCCAGCCGGAAGATTGGTTCGGGCTGGACCCGGCATACGGCGAGGACTCGGCGGAGGAGATCGACTCCAGCGACGAGGGCGAAGAGGAGGAGGAGGAGGGTGAAGACGCCGAGCCGGCTGGCGGAGTTGCCGGCTAGCCTGACCACGCCTCCAGCACTACGCCGCGTGCGAGTGCGTCTCCTGCCGCGGGAGGTGGTCAAGCCGGGACCAGTTAGGCGGCCACTCCTTCAGCCGGCGAGGCCGCCTTCACCGACCAGCTCGGCCTTCCTGTCGCGCCTTAGTCTTCTTTCTTTTGTTTTCCTGTCTTGTTACTTTTGAACAATGTTTGGTTAAGTCTGCACAATTCCACCCACTGGGTGTATTCAAACTCAAGCCTGTTGCCAGCCTGTGGGCGACTTTATGTATATAAGTTATGCAATCGGTCTTTCCTTGTACTTTCGCTTTTTGTCGTTCTGCTTTTTTCCTTTGCCGCCCTCCCTTGTTTGCCGCCTCCCCAGTCAAACAGTTGCTCTGCAAGCTGTAGCCGGGGAGTGCCTGGCCGATTGGGGAGGGGGAAGTACTTTTAGCTTTGCCGGACTTAAGCTAAGTTTTTTAGGAAGCCGGCCAGCCGGCTGTTTTGACAGCCGGCAGGCATAATTGGAGGCCGTCTCTTTGCTATATAGGTTAGTTGTTCCTTAGCCGTTTTTCGTGTGGGCGTCCTTTCTGTCTTCTCTCTTGCTAGTCGGACAGTCAGTTCTTTGAGCTGCGACTTTCAACAAGAGAGGACTTGGGGGCCGGCGCACTACTTTGCTGACTTCGGGAAGAACTTTGAATATAGCTCAAGGCGGCCAGTCCCCGGGCCGACTAGTCGGACCCGGTGCCGGACAAGAATTAAAAATGTAATAATACATTCATGGATATGATACTCGTCATTCATAGATAAACAAAAAGGCAGTCCCCGAGTACTGGTCGGGGGGCCTGTTGGTTTGTACTTAATACAAAAAAGGGGTAGCGTGATACATACTGCTTTTCAGCTGTAAAATCGTCTTAGGAGGTTTGCGTTCCATGGTCGCTCCGACTCCTTGCCGGAGTCGTCTCTCTTGCGTGATCTTGGTTTTTGCGCGTCGATCAAGTAGTAGGAGTCGTTGCCGAGTGCCTTGCTGACGACGAAAGGGCCTTCCCAAGGGGCCGAGAGCTTGTGCTGGCCGGCTGTTCGCTGGATCAGCCGGAGCACAAGGTCGCCCTCTTGGAAGGATCTTGGCTTGACCTTGCTGTTGTAGTAGCGGCGCAGGCCTTGTTGGTAGATGGCGGACCGGCTGAGGGCTAATAGCCGGCCTTCTTCCAGTAGGTCGACGCCGTCTTCTCTTGCTTCTTTGGCTTCCTCCTCCGTGTACATGGTGATCCGACGCGAGTCGAAATCGATGTCTGTTCGGATGACAGCCTCGGCACCGTACACAAGGAAGAATGGAGTGAAGCCGGTTGACTTGTTGGGTGTAGTGCGCAGACTCCAGAGGACAGACGACAGTTCTTCGAGCCAGCAGCCGGCCGATCGTTCCAGTGGTACGACCAGTCGGGGCTTGATGCCGGAGAGGATAAGTCCATTTGCTCGCTCGACCTGGCCGTTTGACTGCGGGTGGGCAACGGACGCTAAGTCCAGTCGGATGCCCTGGTTGCGCAGAAACGTGCCAGTGCGCCTTTGGCGAAGTTCGTGCCGTTGTCGGTGATGATGCTATGCGGCACGCCGTACCGAGTAGTGATGTCGGTGATGAATGTCACGGCAGTCGGTCCGTTCAGCTTCTTAATTGGCTTGGCTTCAATCCACTTTGTGAACTTGTCCACCGCAACGAGTAGATGTGTCAAGCCACCGCGGGCTGTCTTGAAAGGGCCCACCATGTCCAGTCCCCAGACGGCAAAAGGCCAGGTGAGGGGAATGGCCTTGAGGGCAAAAGCCGGCAGGTGTTGTTTGGAACTGAAGACTTGACATCCTCTGCAGCTCTTGACTATTTCTTTAGCATCCTCCAAGGCAGTCGGCCAGAAGAACCCATGGCGGAAAGCCTTGGCCACGAGGGATCTTGAGGCGGCGTGGTGGCCGCATTCGCCTTGGTGGATGTCTTTGAGGATTGCCACTCCTTTTTCTGGCTCGACGCAACGCTGGAAGACTCCAGTGACGCTGCGCTTCACGAGCTCCCTGTTGATTATTGTGTATGCTGCGGCTTGTCGTTGCACTAGTCTTGCTGCGATCTCGTCAGCCGGCAGCTCTCTGCTGACTAGGAACTTGAGGATGGGCTGGCCCCATGAGGGAGTTGTGACTTCTTCTGCTGTTAATGTGGCCACCATGACTCGGGTGGGTGGGTTGGGTGTTGCATTGGCGTCGACCACCGCTTGTTGTGTCGTTGCAGTCCCCGGGCCGACTGCTGCAGTCCCCGGGCCGGGTTCTGAAGTCCCTGGGCCGGGTGCGACTACGTCAGTCCCCGGGGCAATCGTCGAAGTCCCTGAGCCGGATCTGGCTGTTTCTGGCGCGGGCGGTATGAAGATGGAATCCGACTCTGGAGACGGCTTGATGGACGGCTTGAGGAGGCGCTGGAGGGAGACGCCAGTCGGTATGGCTTGTCGGGTGGAGCTGATTCGTGCTAGGGCATCTGCTTGGTCGTTGTCGGCCCTTGGCACATGAAGGAACTCGCACCCTTCGAAGTATCCGCTCATCTGCTGGACGAGGAAACGGTAGCTCGCCATGTTCGCGTCCTTGGCGTCCCAGTTGCCAGATGATTGCTGGACCACCAAGTCTGAGTCGCCGTAGCACAGGATGCGGCGTATGCCGAGTTCTTTGGCTAGCCGGGGCCCATGTACGAGCGCCTCGTACTCGGCGACGTTGTTGGAGGCGGCGAAGTGGATTTGCAGCGTGTACTTGAGCTTGTCGCCTTTGGGAGAGGTGAGGACGATGCCGGCTCCCAAGCCGGTGCGTATCTTGGACCCGTCAAAGTGCATCCGCCAATGGGTGGAGTCGGGAGCCGGCGGTAAGTACTGGGTCTCGGCCCAGTCGACGAGGAAGTCGGCCAATGCTTGCGACTTGATGGCGGTGCGGGGTTGATAGAAAATCGTGTAGGGCGCCAAGGCAATGGCCCATTTGGCCACCCGGCCGGATGCATCCCGGCTGCCTATGATCTCGGCGAGCGGGGCAGTGCACACGACCGTGATGGGGTGCTCTTGGAAGTAGGGCTTCAATTTCTTGGCAGCGAAGTATACCCCATAGCACATCTTCTGGTAGTGCGGGTAGTTTTGCTTTGAGGTGGATAGTACTTCGCTGAGATAGTAGACCGGCTTCTGGACCAGCTGGGCTCGGCCTTCCTCCGGGCGCTGGACCACAACAACAGTGCTGATGACTCGGCTTGTCGCGACGATGTAGAGGAGCATGGGCTCCTTCTCAGTCGGCGCAGCCAGGACAGGCGGAGTGGTCAACATTTTCTTCAACTCATGGAAGGCTTGGTCGGCTTGATCATTCCACTCAAAGTGAGTGGACTTCTTCATGAGTCGTTACAGGGGGAGAGCCTTCTCTCCTAGTCGGCTGATAAAACGATTCAGGGAGGCTAAGCAGCCAGTGAACTTCTGCACATCCCGCAGCTTGGTGGGAATCTCCATCCTCTCAATGGCCTTGATCTTGACAGGGTTGCACTCAATGCCGCGTTCGGAGACCAAGAAGCCTAGCAGCTGGCCGGCTGGCACTCCAAACACGCACTTCTCGGGGTTGAGCTTGATCTGGAATCGGCGCAAGTTGGCAAATGTTTCCTTCAGGTCTTCCAGCAAGGTACCGCGCTTCTCTGTCTTCACCACAATGTCGTCTACGTAGACGTGGGCATTTCTGCCGAGTTGTTTAAAGAGACATTTCTGCATGCAACGCTGAAAAGTGGCACCGGCGTTTCTCAAGCCGAATGTCATTGTCAGGTAGCAGAAAGCTCCAAAGGGTGTGATGAAGGCAGTCTTCAGGCGGTCAGCCGGGTCCAACTTGATCTGATGATACCCTGAGTATGCATCCAAAAAACTTAACAGCTCGCATCCCGCTGTGGAGTCTATCACTTGGTCAATCCGTGGCAAAGCAAACGGATCCTTTGGGCAGGCCTTGTTCAAACTTGTGTAGTCTATACACATGCGCCACTTGTTATTCTTCTTCAAAACCAGAACTGGATTGGCAAGCCATTCTGGAAAGAACACTTCCATGATGAAGCCGGCTGCAAGGAGCCGGGCTATCTCTTCCTCCCACGATTCTTTGCTTCTCTTCTGATAGTCGGCGGAGGGGTTGCTTGACCGGCTTCGCATCAGCTCGGACATGTAATTTGTGCTCGGCGAAATCCTTCGGGACACCCGGCATGTCCTTTGGGGACCATGCAAAGATGTCTCGATTCTCACGGAGGAAGTCGACGAGCTCGCCTTCCTATTTACTGTCCAAGTTCGCCCCAATCACGGCGAACCTCTCCGGGTGCTCCGGGTCTAGAGGTATCTTCTTTGTCTCTTTTGCAGGCTGGAAGGAGCCCTGTGCATCACAGTCCTTGGGGTTGGGGGACAAGGCCGGCTGCTTGCCAGCCATGGCCACAACCCGTTCCAACATCTTCTTCTCTTCGGCTACCACGAGGGACTCGGCCAGCCGGCTGCTGGCCATGGCACACTCGATGGACTTCTTGTAGTCGCCGGCTACCGTGATGATCCCCTTCGAGCTCGGCATCTTCATCTTCAGGTAGGCATAGTGGGGCATGGCCATGAACTTGGCCAACGCAGGTCGGCCAAGCAGTGCATGATAGGGGCTCTCCAAATCCACCACCTCGAACCATATTGCTTCCCGGCGAAAGTGATCTTTGTCTCCGAAGAGAACATCCATTTTGATCTTGCCGATTGGAGAGCAAGATAGGCCGGGTACGATACCATGGAAGACGGTGCGGCTCGGCATGAGCTGCTTTGCTTTGATGTTCAGCTTGTCCATGGTATCGCGGTACAGTATGTTGATACTGCTTCCGCCGTCTATCAGGACGCGGGAAAATCTGGCAGCTCGCCTCTCCGTCGCAAGGGTGACGTCCAAGACCATAGCATAGGAGCCAGGTGAGGGCATCACCTCTGGGTGGTCGGCCTGGCTCCAGCTGATGGGCTTTTCGGACCAGTGCATGAACTCGGCGGTGCTAGAGGCGACTGCATTTACTTCTTGGTGCTGCCGGCGTCGGCTGCGCTTGTCGTCGACTTGACTTGTGAAGACGACGTAGGCGTCGTGCGCTTCGGGGAACTCGTCTTGGATGGCGCCGACTGCCGGCCGGGCCGCCGGCTGCTGGGGAGCCGGAGGCGGCGGGCCAGGAGGCGGAGGCGGCACCATCCCTTCGCCCTTGGTGATGCGGGTGAGCCAGTGGCATTTTCGTGTTGTATGGTTGGACGGCTTTGCGCCGCTGTGGAACTTGCAAGGAGCATCGAGTGCTTGTTCGTAGGAGAAAGACGGCTGCCAGGGCGGCCGGCCACCCTTCTTCTTGGGAGCGGGCCGCTCTTCGGGCTGCTCGTCTTCAACTGTGGCCACTTGCCGACTGAAGGAAGTCGGCATGGGGCCCTTGCGCTTGTGGTCGTTCTGGTAGGGGTGCCAGTTAGGGTCGCCAGCCGGCGTCTTGGGAGCCGGAGCAACTACTTTCCCCGAGGCGTCTACCCGGAGCTCGGTCTTCATGGAGGAGTCGGCAGTGGCGTACTTGTCAGCGATGACTAGTAGCTGGTCGAGGGTAGCCGGCTCGTCGCAGAGGAGTCGGTGCTTGAGGAGGGTGCCCTCTCGGCACCCGGCAGTGAAGTACTCGATGGCCTGGACCTCGTGCACTCCCTCGCAGGAGTTGCGGAGCTCAGCCCATCGCGTGAGGTAGTCGCGGGTCAACTCGTTGGGCCCCTGGACGCAGAGGGAGAGCTGGCGAGGCTTGGGAGGCCGCTTGTAGGTGCTGGTGAAGTTGCGGACGAAAACTTCGGTGAAGTCCAGCCAGCTGTTGATGCTGGAGGGCTTGAGGCTGTTGAGCCATGTGTGCGCCGTGCCTTGCAGCATCAAGGGGACGTACTTCACGGTGACGCGCCGATTGCCGTTGGCGATGCTGACGGCTGTGGAGTAGTCGATGAGCCAATCTTCCGGCTTCACCGAGCCGTTGTACTTGGGTGTGTCTCTGGGGAGTGAGAACCCTTTGGGGAAGGGCTCGTCGCGGATGCGGGGGCCAAAGCATGGCGGGCCGACATCGTCTTCTTCTTCTAGCGCCAAGGATCGAGCAAGGCGGTCGATCCTGTGGCGGGCGTCATTTTCGCCGACTCCTTCCCGGCGGCCGAGTCGGTCGCCAAGAGTCGGATGGGTGACAGGCGGTGGAGTGAGGCGTCTTTCTCTTCGAGGCGGGGGAGGAGGCAGGTTTCCCTGGTGCTCTACAGCTCGAGGGCGGCCATCCGCATCGCGCTCGATGGTAATGCGAGTCTGGCTGCGGCTGGCAGCTGGCTCCTTGTCTTTCTTCTGGCGCGCACTGCTCGCAGTCGGCGAGCGGGACGTCGCGGCCTGCTCCCGGCGCGGGGGATGGCTATCAGCTCGGGCGCCGGCTTCGTGCCGTTCTGCAGCCGCGTCGATCAGCTGCTGGATCCGTCTTGTCATGTAGGGGAGCTCATCGGCTCCCAGCCCATTGAGCTCCTCTGCAGCCGCCTGAGCGGCTCGCAGATTCTCGAGCGGGGTGGCATAGACGGGGCGATCTGCGCCCAGCATGCTGGCAACGGCTGCGCCGCGCTTCTGGACGAAGCCGGCTTGGCTCGGGCCACTAGGCGGCGGCGTCCCGAAGGCGGCGCGGTCGACTTCGCGCTGTTGGGCCTCGGTGAGGCGTCTCATCGAGGCTATCTTCTTGCCCTCCGCGACGAGGGCAAGGAGGCGTGCTTCCAGGGTCTCGGCGTCGGCCGGGATGGGGACGGAGAGGTCGTGCATCGCCGCTTGCTGAGCGTCGCGGGCGTTCTCGCCCGAGTCGGAGACGTGGCTGATGACCAGCACTTCAGTGACAGCGCTGCTGCCGCTGTCAGCTCGAGGGAGGGGGTCGTCGAAGACCACCACGTCAGAGGGGTAGGCGTCGAGCGACGCGGTGTCGGAGTCGATGAGCATCGGGTCGGTGGAGCCAACCGACTCCATGTCCGCAGCGGGCTCGCTGGAGACGTGAAGTTGGTCGAGGAGGCTGACGAGGCGGCTCTCGGGGTAGCCGGTGCCTGCGTCGGACGCAGGCTCGTCGGAGATGCGAGTCTCGCCGAGCAGATCGGCGAGGCGGCTCGCTGCGCAGGCGTCGTCGACGCCTTGCAGCGCGTCGGGGCAAACGCCATCGGGCGCAGCAGGCTGGCTGCGCTCGCGGGGAAGGAAGAGGGTTCCCGTCTAGAACAGGTCTCCGGACGACGGTGCACCCGGCCCCACGGTGGGCGCCAAATGTCGGGTGGTTGGTGCGACATATGCCAAGGGATGGCTTATCATTGTGGGAGCCAATAGAACGTCGCCGGTGCCCGGAAGCGGGATGAGGCGAAGACATGCACGCCGGCGAATCTTACCCAGGTTCGGGGCTCTCCGAGGAGATAACACCCCTAGTCCTGCTCTGCGGTGTCTCCGCATGATCACTTGATCGATAAGGGGTAGCTACAATCGCTCCTAGAGCTGTTGAGATCAAGGGAGAAGAAGAACGAGGCTAGCTCTTGCTTCTCTCTATCTATGGTGTGTGTGCTATAGTGGGTGTTAACCTAGAAGCCAACCATGCTCAGAGGCCAACCCTTTGCATGGGTGCTCCGGGGGGTTTATATAGGCCTACCCCCCGGGGGTACAATGGTAATCTGACTGGAAACTGGTCCTAGCCGTCAGTGTCTACGCTCACCGGCTTCTCCGCCGGCTGCTGGGTCCCGCCGGCTGCCGGCTACTTGGTCGATAGGCCGGCCCCACCACCTAGGGTCTTGTCGGCGGCTGCTTACTGTAGCCGCGCCTCTGATGATGAGGGCTTTGTCGAGGTAAGCGTGGCTACAGTGGGCCGCCTCGGGGGCTATCACTGTAGCCTTACCTCGTCTTGTCTCCTTAATGGGGCTCCTGCTTCGAGGAAGGGAGTAGCCGGCTTCTGGAGGCCGGCTATACTCTTGGCCGACTAGGAAAAGCCGGGCCGCCTTCGCGCCTCTCTCTGGCTGAAGGGGCCCGCAGTCCTCGGGCCGTACAGGAGTGGGTCGTGGATGACGTCGAGGCTAGCGTGGCTACAGTGCCGAGCCGCACGGGAGACGTCCCTCTCGTACGGCCTCCTGTAGCCATGCCCGCCTCGGGCTTCGAGGGTCGTGGGCCGCACTGTGGCCACACCCCGTCACGTCGCCGTTATGTAGGAGTGGTTGTGGTCTTGGCCAGCTCCTAGGAGTCGGCGTCCTTCTTGGCCGGCTTCTTGGAGTCGGTGAGGCTGGGTCGCCTTCCGGGAGTTGGCATTGGTGGGAGCCGGCCTGGGAAGGCGGCCCAAATGCTTGGAGTGCTTGAAGGCCTAAAGGCCTGATAAATTTTCCGAAGAGCCAGGGGTAGTCGGTTAGGCTACCCGTGGCCATTTCCTCCGACAATATTATCGATGTCGTGATCTCTAGTTTAAATATTTGAATCCCCTTTAATCCAGATATTCATCTCATATATAGCTATCACTCCTGCTTGTATAGGAGTATCTCTCTAGACCTATACGTGTTCATCGTCTCTCGGGTATCTCTCGTGCTACATGTATGTCGACAATGATCTTTTATCTTCGTAACACACTGACGGTACTCTCTCCCTCGACCTTCATCACTCTATCTCTCTCTAGGTATATCTCGCTCCCTGCTATGTGTCTCTAACTATGATTCTCCATGTGAAATCTCTTTCTCTCACACAAACACAAACTTCGTCTCCCGGGGTCTCATTTCTCTCTACTATTCCCCTGTGTTCCACTCACACACCCCCTCTCACACAGAGATGTCTTTCGCTCCTTAGGTATGACAAGCTACGACTCTTCCTCTTAAATATCGCTTTCTCACACACAAACACAAACTCTATCTCCCAGGGTCTCATATCTCTCGACCATTGCCTTGTATGTCTCTCACACACACTCTCTCTCCCTAGAGATATCTTGCGTTCCCTCATATGTCTCTCTAGCTATCACTCTCGTTGTGAAATATCTATCTCTCTCGCAGACACAAAACTCCGTCTCTCGGGATCTCATTTCTCTCTAATGTTTGTTTGTATGTCACTCACATGCACCCTCTCTCTATCTCTCTCACACCCACACACATAACTCAGCCTTCTGATCCACTCGACTCCTATCTCTAAAGCACACTAGCTAGCATCTTCATCTTTCTATTTATCTGTTTCTCCATCAACCTTCTTTCTCGCCCTCACTCTTGCTTCCTATCATGCACACTATATATGTCAAGTGCCCTCTTTTTATCTATCTCTCACACACACATAACTTCACCCTCTAAACCACCCGACGTTCATCTCCAACACTCAAACTAGCCGATGTCCCTCTAGCTAGCATCTCTATCTCTGTATCTATCTATAGTTTCTCCGTTAACATTTCTTTCTCGCACGCACTCTTGCTTCCTATCACCCACACTATATATGTCTCTCCATAGATGCATTTATAGGTTGATCTCTTTTGCACAATCGTTGTGTCTCGTTCCCTCTGCTCGCCATAGATGCATGCTCCAGCCCACGCCACTATCTCTTAAAGACAAAAACACGTGCTCAATTATGGGGCCTTCTTCCCTGCACTCTCACATGCATGCATATTGTCATACCGATCCGTCTCTCCCATGTTGTTGATCCTATGACTTATGTCTTCTTTCCTTTCTCTCGATCATGCGCGCGCGCACACACACATCCCACGTATACATGTATACCTCTCACACATGCATGTTCAAGGTCTCCTATGTCTCCATACATAGATAATTACCCTCAACCCTAACACCACATCGAATCGTTCCCTTCTTGTGTGCGCATAACTTCCGCCTGGATGGGTAAAACACACACTCACACTTGACAATCTCCTTT
The DNA here is from genome assembly GCF_018294505.1 of Triticum aestivum. Taxonomy (NCBI): domain Eukaryota; kingdom Viridiplantae; phylum Streptophyta; class Magnoliopsida; order Poales; family Poaceae; genus Triticum; species Triticum aestivum. The sequence goes on from NC_057802.1 coordinate 222,022,795, forward strand.
TAGCTACCCCCCCTCTCACTCTTCCCCTATAACCCCGAAACCAATAGAACCATCCCTTCGTTTAATTCCCGCCTACATGCACCATCGATATATAGTAGTCTTCCTCAGTGTTTCTCGAACAAACACGTTCTCTCGATGTCGACTCCTCTCATGCGCACACGCCTTCTCTTCCCTCTCTACGGGCCTTTTCTCTCTCGCACCCCCTCGTTGGTGGCCTCTGCCATACACATCACCTCTCTATGATGTGCCGCGCACACTTAAATTACATCCGCCACTAAGGACCCCGCGTCACACACACACCCACACACCCACCCACCCACACACACATACACACACACACTAAGACTCCATCTCACACACACACATTCTCTAGGCAGAGCATTTGTTCCTACCACCCTTCGTCCAACCTTACCCGTATGAGAAACAATCACCTTAATTTACTTGTATAACATGGACAAATTCCACTTTATTTTAGTAGTTAGCAAGCTTATCATCTCTACACTTATAAAAAACAGAGTTGGTGATGATGGTGTGCCTGCCATCTTGTAATATAGACCGTCCGATATATGTCTGACGGATAGAAAGCAAACTATGATAATTTTACAAAAGATACCCGCACCTCTCTCCACATCCTTATATCCCACAACATCATTGCTAAGCAATTAAAAAGGAAGTCTCTGGAACAATCTAGCATGGTGGCCGCTGCCGCCTGCCGGCGCCGTCCATCCCCATGCCTCCGCCCAGTCTGACCACCAGTCACCACCACGCTCCACTCCTCCTCACCTTATCTCTCAAATTTCATTTTTTCGATGAAATTCTTGAGATACCGGTTTTCGAATAAAATTCTCGAGATATCATTAGTTTTTACAGATGGGATTACTCCTGCATGGGTCAATCACAACAGGTGTTTTGTAAAAAAATGCATATTGATGTTCCATGCAATGCACGAGCATCTTGCTAGTAATTATATAACACAAATCACGAGCAGGAAGTGACATTTTTTTACACAACAACGTTAACATGGCCACATAAATCACTAGCTAAAGTGTAATACCATTATACTTATATCCCGATGCAAAAGGTTGAGTACATGTCCGAAGAGTAGAGTCGCACACACGCACTCTGTCTCTCAGAATCTCTCACACACACCAGTTACGTGACGCCCACTTAAGCAGACACGTATGTTACAATTTGTGCACCCGCGGGTACACGTGATGGTGCGCATTTATTTAAGCTGGACGGCGAACCCAAATAGTAGCTGCATTCATTCCCCTCCCGCAGCCTCTTCTCTGGTCGCCGTCGCCCGGTAGCCATAGCCTAGCCGAAGGGGACGACATATGCCATACTCCTGCTGGAGCGGCGCTTTAGTCTGGAAATTTTAGTGGTCATGCGTGCATCTTTTTGTGCTAGCACTCCTATATAAGGATTGACCGGTCGCTTCCCGTGGACATGCGCGGGCGGTGGAAGAGGAAGGAGAAGGGAAGCGGGCTGTGGAGTAACATTTTTTACCACAATTTCTTAGGAAACTGAGTGCAATAATTGAGTAGTTTTGCAAACTACCAATACTACACCTGAAACGGTTCAAAACCAATACCACCACCATTCCCACTCTGACCGCCCTGGCCGACCCAACCCCCTCCCTTGCCGGCGCATGCTTCCCGCGTGAAACGATCAGCGTCGCCCTGGAGCGTCAGTGCCGCATTAATGCGCGGCCAGAGTGGAGGCGACCTCTCACTGGCGCCGGCTTTGAAGCAGCGCGACGGCCGAGAGAGTGCTGCTTCCCGGTGCACGCGACTGCTCCACGTCGAGGCTGGCCATAGTTTGGATGAGTCTCCATCGTGGGGAGACACACTAACTGCGATGATATGGACTCCCGTTGCCCACAGTTATGGATCGTTCCATCTATCAAGAACATGTGGGACTGGAACTACGAGACGGATATGTACCCAGGAGTGGACGTACGAACCTGAGTAATGTCGCGCAGTAAGTGAAGTAGAAAGGCACAAATAGTATGAACATGCATGGCATATAGGCATTTGTCTCTTACTACCCCTAAATGTTGTACGTGCAATGCACGGTGATGTTATGGAGTACGTGCCTAAGTACTCTACTACTACTACTACTATATTAATTGGAGGCACATATTAGGTTTTATATTTGTTTACGTGTATGCCCCGAGACCTTCAACTAGACATGTCTTTCTCTCGGGGTCGCAAATTTGTATCGTTCATACCACTAGTACTACTACGTGTGGTCTCCGACCCAGAAGTGGAAGAAGTGGAGACGCTCTACCACGCTATTCATGTCCCACTCCTTTCGCTGACGTGTGGGACATCCAGCACGTGTCGTGTTTGGCACTCCTTCGTCGTAAGAGTTGAAACGCTAGCATTCATCAAAAATAAAAAATAAATATAAATCAGCAGTTATACTATACCACGCGGTTTCCTTGCTCCTCGATATCGGAAAGAATACTTCTGTTCGTCGACATGTGGGATGTCGACCATCCTGCTCCACTTGCCATGCACGCAGAACTCCAAGGGAGAGTCGCCCCGGTCGTCGCGCCGCAGTAATAATGACTAATGAGCCGTCAAATCACAGGCCCAACCTTTCCCACTGTGAAGTTGCTCGGATGAACGAACCATCATGACTTCGTTGAATTCCGCTTCTTGAAGAAAACTATTGTACCAGCAGTACTGCTAGCTACAGTAGTTACTCCAGTAGAGGCCTCCTTTGGTTCATAGGATAGGAATTTTATAGGAATATGAAAATCATAGGAAGTGAGATGACATGCATCTCAATTCCTATAGAGAAAGAGATGCCATTTGATGCATAGGATAGGAATTTTTCCATTCAGTCTAGGCTAATGTACTGGTAATTTGCTCTAAAAACTACAGTAGTAACTAGTACTGGTACATGCTCCTAATTAATTAAACAAACGTACGGGCGACACAGACACACACACTAGCTACTAGTACTACTACTTCTCACATGCTGGCCAGACACTGTCTTTCTCCTTCCCGGCTGTGTCGGCGACACCCCACCATGCTTGGATCTCCGCCGACCTCTCCGCAGCAGCGCGTGCGTCCTCTTCTTTCTTGCAGCCGCGGGCCTCTCTTTTCTTGAGTGCTTTCTGACTTTTCCGCTCACTTTGCGCGGCTTTGGCCGCCTGTTTCTCTACCGCCCATTCGGCCTTGGCAGCTTCAAATTCCGCCCACATAGGTGTGAGGTCGCGAGCGGCGATGAACTTGGCACCGCGGGATGCCATCGCTTCCCTACCATTTTGTGAGCGGTCGTGGGCGGCAAGGAACTCGGCGCGGTGTGATGCCATTGCTTCCTTACCGGTTAGTGTGCAGCGCGGTGGCATGAACGACGCTTGGTGATAGCTCTGGGGTGGAGTGGTCAGACAACCGTATAGTGCATTGGTTTGTCAAGAGCTCAAGGACAGAAGACGAAGGAAATTTGGATTCCCCTTCATTCCTGGTCATTTATTACCGAGTAAAATGCATTGGCGGTCATCGAACTTGTCATGATAGCTCACTTTGATAATTGTATACGAGATATGGTGATTATATGGTCACTGGCTCAGCGTATAGCTCCGTATTTGTCTGGTTGACTAGTCAAATAGTCCGCATGTGCCTCATCAGCTCATGTTCTTTATCTATCTATCTTTGCAGGCCTACCTGTCAGTGGAGAAAGAAATAAAACCAAAATTATGCCTATGTGAGGAATCAAACCACGGATTCGTTGCCGCAACGCACACTCGTCAGCCAAATGAAAATCAAATACTTTGCGTTAAATGCACAAACGGATTTTTTTATATTATACGTGATGCACACATTAGCGCACATCGTCCATAGAGGATGGTAGCATGTACGCGTGCAGACACTCACGCTCACGCTGTCAAACCATGCTAATGCATGCACATCGCCCTCTCAATGAAAGTCCTACTCATGGCGCAACGCAAATGGCGAGCCCGTCACCTGCGCGCCCCGGCGGTGCCTGACATTACTGTTTAGATGTTTGCTGGAGGCCTTCGCGAACACTGAGCATGTATTCACCTGGCTTAAGACCAATGGTCATACTCGTGACTCGACGCCTTGCTCATGTATATCGTGCATCACAACGACAATCTATAAAACAGCCTAGCTAGATAGGGTACTATGGTACAGAGTATGTACTATCGTTAGCGACCGATCATAGTGTCGCTTCACATGAGTGTGTGTCTGATCGATTCGTCCATTATTCGTAAGTTATGCATGGTTCTGTGGTGTCTAATGGTGGTCATCGAAGGCTAGCTGGCGACAAGAGCGGTTGCATGGACGCCTGGTTGTCAATACGTGCCGCATATGAAGGAAATATGCCCTAGAGGCAATAATAAAGTTATTATTTATTTCCTTACATCATGATAAATGTTTATTATTCATGCTAGAATTGTATTAACCGGAAACATAATACATGTGTGAATACATAGACAAACAGAGTGTCACTAGTATGCCTCTACTTGACTAGCTCGTTGATCAAAGATGGTTATGTTTCCTAGCCATAGACATGAGTTGTCATTGATTAACGGGATCACATCATTAGGAGAATGATGTGATTGACTTGACCCATTCCGTTAGCTTAGCACTCGATCGTTTAGTATGTTGCTATTGCTTTCTTCATGACTTATACATGTTCCTAATGACTATGAGATTATGCAACTCCCGTTTACCGGAGGAACACTTTGTGTGCTACCAAACATCACAATGTAACTGGGGGTGATTATAAAGGTGCTCTACAGGTGTCTCCAAAGGTACTTGTTGGGTTGGTGTATTTCGAGATTAGGATTTGTCACTCCGATTGTCGGAGAGGTATCTCTGGGCCCACTCAGTAATACACATCACTATAAGCCTTGCAAGCATTGTGACTAATGAGTTAGTTGCGGGATGATGTATTATGGAACGAGTAAAGAGACTTGCCGGTAATGAGATTGAACTAGGTATCGAGATACCGACGATCGAATCTCGGGAAAGTAACATACCGATGACAAAGGGAACAACATATGTTGTTATGCTGTCTGACCGATAAATATCTTCGTAGAATATGTAGGAACTAATATGAGCATCCAGGTTCCGCTATTGGTTATTGACCGGATAGGTGTCTCGGTCATGTCTACATAGTTCTCGAACCCGTAGGGTCCGCACGCTTAACGTTACGACGACAGTTATATTATGAGTTTATATGTTTTGATGTACCGAAGGTTGTTCGGAGTCCCGGATGTGATCACGGACATGACGAGGAGTCTCGAAATGGTCGAGACATAAAGATTGATATATTGGAAGCCTATGTTTGGACATCAGAAGTGTTCCGGGTAAAATCGGGATTTTTCCGGAGTACCGGGAGGTTACCGGAACCCCCCGGTAACTTAATGGGCCTTAGTGGGCCTAGGTGGAAGAGAGGAGAGGAGGCCAGGGCAGGGCCGCGCGCCCCTTCCCCCCCCAGTCCGAATAGGACAAGGAGAGGGGGGCGGCTCCCCCCTTCCTTCCTCCCCTCCACCTCTTCTCCCTTCCTCCCCTAGTCCAACATGGAAAGGGGGGGAGTCCTACTCCCGGTAGGAGTAGGACTCCTCCTGGCGCGCCTCTCCTCCCTTGGCCGGAGGCCTCCCCCTTGCACCTTTATATACGGGGGCAGGGGGCACCTCTAGACACACAATTGATCAACGATCTTTTAGCCGTGTGCGGTGCCCCCCTCCACCATATTACACCTCGATAATATCGTAGCGGTGCTTAGGCGAAGCCCTGCGTCGGTAGAACATCATCATCGTCACCACGCCGTCGTGCTGATGAAACTCTCCCTCAACACTCGGCTGGATCGGAGTTCGAGGGACATCATCAAGCTGAACGTGTGCTGAACTCGGAGCTGCCGTACGTTCGGTACTTGATCGGTCGGATCCTAAAGACGTACGACTACATCAACCGCGTTGTGTTAACGCTTCCGCTTTCGGTCTACGTGGGTACGTGGACAACACTCTCTCCTCTCGTTGCTATGCAACACCATGATCTTGCGTGTTCGTAGGAAATTGTTTGAAATTACTACGTTCCCCAACAACATACGCTTCAAAGGCTCGTCATCCATGAGTTCACATTTTACCACCACGCCAGCGTCTGACCGCCCTGGCCTACCGAAAGCCCTTCCATCGCTAGCGTGCGCTTCCCGCCTGAAACGGTCACCGTCTCTCCAGAATGTCAATGCCGCATTCACTGGACTTAACTGCAGGTGTAGTTGGTGTCTCACTGACATGTGGGCCAAATGCCCATTGGGCCTACATGTCAATGACCCAACACACCTGCAGTTAAGTCAATGAAGCACCATCCACATTCATGCCCGACGCGACCTCTCACTGGCGCTAGCATTGCAGCAATGCGACGGCTGAGAGGGCGCCACCTGTGCGGCATCCCGGTGCACGCAACTGCTCTGTGTTAACGACACCACGGCCATCCTTCCGTCCGCCGCCCACATTAATGACACGCGGCAGCCAACGAACCTACTGCGGCGCCAGCCATCCATCTATCTGTCGCAGCTCATTGCCATTCACCTGCTATATTAACATGAGCCCCAGCTCCAACCATAGCCAAGGACCCACACTCATTCTCCTCCAGTCCCTTCCTTTTGTCGGCACCACTCCAACCATGGCCTCCTGGCGCTCCAAAGCTCTCTTGGACATAATTTCGCAGGAGCAGACGAAGGACATCGACGGCTCCGCTCCAAAGCTCTCTTGGACGTACTGTCGTAGGAGCAAACGAAGGAGATCGCTAGCTCCACCACCCCCCCGGCCGCCCTCCGCCGCCACGACCGCGTAGCCGGCGTGCGTGCGCGGGCGCAGCTGGCAGCAAGGAAGAGTAGTACACAGTAGGTCGCGGCTGCTCTGGTCCCAGGAAGGCCACCGCTCCTCCACTCAGTCGATGCCAAGCTTGGTGGGATAAACATCGGCGGCCGATTAGCCACATGACGGCGACGTGGAGGCAGAAATCTTCAGAACCTTGTGCTCCAGAGGAGGAGGTTATCGAGGCGGATGAGGAGGAGGCAAAGGCAATGGCCGGCTTTCTCGGGTTCATGGCCGGACATGGTGGTCGGGCACCGACGATCGTTTAGATTAGGTTTAGAGTAGGTTTTAGTAAGGTTTGTGCGAAATATGTAATGAATTTCCTCCAGTTTATAGGAAAAGTTTTCGAAATGTAATGAATTTCATCCGGTTAATTTGAAATTTGCTTTGTTTGCACGAATTTCATACGGTTAGTTCATATAGTTGTCGAAAGTTATGCGGGCAGCATTGGATGGAATCCTCTGGCATCAGTGTCCTCGGACAAGTGCCGGTGTAAATTTGTGGGCCAGCGCTGGAGATGCCCTAACTATCATGCTAATCGCTAACAGTGCTCCATTATTTCGCAGGGAACAGTTATCCCTTGGTCAAAATCGGATCCGCCGTGTTTCGCACTCCTCCCACGTAAGAGTGTAGACTCTTGCTTACATAAAAATGGACCAAGTGGACGGCACTGTAGCACATCATATCACTCAAACTAGCCTGCCTAATGCCCGTGAAAGCACCGCCCTCGTCATTTTGTTCTGGATTTCTATCGATCGATCGCATGAAAATATTACGCTTTTCAAGTTCAAAGGGAAAAGGCGGCACACTTACGACTCGTACGCGTCGCGTTCGCGGCGCACCCCCGACAGTTCGGCTCGCACGCCGCTCACCAGAGGGGACATGCGTTGTCTTGCATTTTCACTGACATGTGGGACTGCAATTGAATAAACCGTCGGTAGCCGAAATCTAATCGCTCGGCGGGCGTCGGCTGAGAAGAGAGAGACGGGGGAGGGAGAAGAGATCGCCCGCCCGCCGCCCACAGACTCCAAGAAATATATGGTGATAATGTGAGGTGGGCCATGTGGGAGTCGAGACCGCTTCCAAGCCCGCTTCTGACCGCCCTGGCCCACCAGAACCCCCCCCCCCAGCTCCCCGCGCGAGCCCCCCCCCTCAGACGCCAGTTGCCCGCATTCATAGCAAGTAGTACCAGTAAAATACTGGCCTATAAGCCCGCTTATGTGGAGGAGAGAGAGGCATTGACAAAGTCAAGGAGTCGGCTCTACAAGAGCCCGTCTCTACACGTGCTCCTAGGTATAAAGAAACTAATTCTAAAAAAAGGAGGCATAAAAAACAATTGTGTCTAAAAAAAGAAAGGTAAAAAATATTTGAGAGGAAATAGATAGAGAGAAAGTGAGAAAAAGTTGTAACCTTATAGCCAACCTTATAGTCAACACTATGGTAGTATTACATGAGGAAGGAGGGAGTGGTGCACATGCCAAGTTTACTGGGCTGCCATGTTTCACACTCCTCCGTCGTAACAGTGGAGACAATAGCTTTCATAAAAAATAAACAATGAATACTCGTTGCGGACGTCGACCATCCTGGTCCATCTGCCATGCACAAAATTATCCTGGTCCACCCCGGTCGTAGCGCAGGCCCAACATTTGCCACTGTAAGTTGGTCCGACAAAGGAACCATCATGACTTCATTGAATTCCGCTTCTTCAAGAAAACTTACTGTACCCGCAATACTGCTACCACACGCGAAGACTGGACAACACTGTAGCATGTCATATCACTCAAACCCACTAGGCCAAACTAGCCCGCCTAGGATTTGTACTCCCTCCATTTCAAAGTTAGTAGTACAAAGTTGAATCATCTATTTTGGAACGGAGGGAGGACGTCTCTGCACTGCTATAATTTTGTGTTGTACGTCTCTGTACTTTTGCTACAATTTCCTACCCTATGAACCAAATGAGGCCTGTATGTATCCGTGTTGACTATTGTCTGATCGATTGCTAAGCCTACAATTTTAGGAGCTTGGGCTATTGTCCGATCGACGACGAATGAGTATAAGCATAGCACGAGCTCATCAGCCGCAACGTTTCTCTTTGGTGAGTGTTTCGCAAGTACTATAGCTCGCACATTAGCTAGCCTACTAACACCAAGAATTATCAAACAAGCCATGCTGATATGATAAACAGTTCAAACTTACATCTAAGCATGCCATATATTACGTCAAAAGCTGGTGAGGATACATCTATTTCCATAACTCGGAGAGGGTTCGCATGATTCACTATCAAACAAAAGTAGCGAGTACCGCCTACACAAGATAGTGCACTAGCCCTAAGATGGTTTGACAACACGCATCGTTCTGGTAATTAAACACAATGCAAACTACCCTGAAGGATTAGCGAGACCAACTATTTCTTGTCATCGATCTCTCATGCAATGACCATAGCACGGACAGCGGTATGGGAATTGATCTCTGGGGCGATGTCCACAGGATGGACCGCGACAACGGAATCGATCTCTGGGGCGATGTCCACAGGATGGACAGCGGCATCGGAATCGATCTCTGGGGCGGTGTCAACAGGACGGACCGCAACATCGAAAACGGTCTCTGGGGCGTTGTCCACAAGACGGGCCACGACATCAAAATCATCAAGGATGTTCACCGACACCTGCACAACCCTAACATATTAGCAAGCACATTGCAAATAATCAAAAACCACAACTATGGTAAGCCATTATTTTTACCTTGTGCAGCTCACAGGGGGATCACATCCCTCCGGCGGCCATCTCCTCGTCCTCGATGGGGACCATCACCTTGCCAGGGGAATACTGCTTCTCAACGGTGACTATCTCCTCAAACTCGGCCTTGAGCCTTGCATAGGTGGCCATTAGAGTTTTTGGGTAGGCACGGTGGGGCCCTTGCTGTTCTTCCAACTTTCTTTGAGGAGTTCGTCCGTCAACGTCGTCAACTCTTTGGCCAGTGCTGTTTCTTGTAGTTCTTTGTCTCCATGGGTTGGCCCGCCAACATGGTCAACTCGTTGGCTGGTGCTCGCTTCTTGGAGATCACTGTCTCTAGTGGGTAGTCCACCGGTAAATCTTTGCCTAGTGCTCTAGGATCCATCAATGAACTGACAAACAAAAAGCAATTGAAAGGAAACCACAATCGCAATGAAAACGGGAAAAGAATGGGCTGTAAGAATCGGTCGGTGCTTCGCAAAAAGAAGATTCTTGGAATGAAAATATAGTAGCATCACTAATTCGCCCACCTTTCCTTCGTCGGTACAGAAGAAAAATGGCAGATGTGAGTAGCCTGGAGTGAGGTTTTCATCAAGAAAGGGGAGAAAGGGCTTCAATGAGCGTTCCTATGAAATGATGGTTGCTTCGTCCAGTCCAACTTCGAGGCCACGCCGAGGCCACTTTACCACTGCTGGTAAAGGTGTGGGTTTTGTGATACGAGGGTCATGACGGCCACACCGGGGTGACCGGTGAGTCTCGAGTGTAGCACCTCGTTGTGAATTGGTGGATGGCACGCGGGCCCAAATCCTTTGATGTCCCGCATGTAGATAGAGCGGCTAGTCATATAGGAGTACTCAATATTGTGCACCGCGACCAAGGCGGAGAGGAAAACGAGAGAACTACGTATTTATTTACGGTGTAGGTTCACTCATTTTGCTGCATATGTACTATACTACTCATTTAGGGTGTAGTCTAGTCACTTGTTGAAATCTCTAGAAAGGCAAATACTCCGTTCCGGTTTATAGGGCTATACTAGCAAGTAGTACTACAATAGTGGGCTCAAATAGCAATTTAGTCTCATGCAAGAGCCTGGCTATATGCGTGCTCTAAGGCACCGCACCACGCCCTACCCCTACACAAAGACTGCCACGCGAGCGTTCGCAACTGCCATGTTCGGGTTGCGCTTGGCTCTGCGCCTCTTCGAGAAGACGAACAATGATGTTACTACTACTTCTACATTATTGAATCCACTACTGCATGTCCGTCCACCGTGTGGGGGAGGGATAGCTTGTTGTAGTATAAGGCTAGTTCTAATGGGAGTATCATAGGTAGTATCATAGGGGGAGGGATAGCTTTTTGTAGTATAAGGCTAGTTCCGGTGGCATAGAATTCATGAAGAAAGAGAGGGTTGAGAATCATATCATGATAACGTATCATATTAAATGTTGTGCTACTATGTGTCATGCATGCTAATAAATGAAGTCATCTATGATACTAACATATGATACTATGCACTACTACCTTCATCTAGGTTTATAGGTCCTCTTTGTAGTTTGTGCCAAATTTTGACCAAAGATTTAACTAACAAAATATTAATGCATGTCAATAAAATTTATATCGTTGGATTCGTATTTGAACATAGTTTTCAATGATATAATTTTTTGTGACATGCATGAACATTTTGTTAGTTCAATCTATGGTCAAAATTTGACACGAAATACAATGGGGACCAATAAACCAGGACGGAGGTAGTACGGATGTAGTATCATACACTAGTATCATATGCATGATACTAGTATATGATACTTTCCATTATGACCAGCCTAAGCAAAAGCATGTCCTTGTCTGCGAGCCACCACGTGCATGGGCGAGGGAGAAGGCTGGTAGTAGTAAAATCAAGCTTCTCCTCGTTGTACGAGTTGACGCGACACATCATAGCACTGGCCCCACATGGTTGCCTCTACACTTGGCTGAAAGACCCGTTGTGTACAATATATTTGCTGCAACCTCTAACATTTACCCCACCACAAATTAAAATATATATTCCTGTCTTGACCAGATGAGCGTGCAAACTACAATCACCAGGATGACAGGTAGGGCTAGAAGATTATTTTAATAAAAAAAAAGCTTCGAGGCAGCCTCATAGCATGGAGCCGACCCCAACGATTTTAAGCTTACACGCACGGTACACGCTATCCTAGACTACTCTACACATGAAACTGCAACACGAGCGTCCGAGCTGTGCTTAGCTCTTCGCCTCTTCGGGAAGTCGAACAATGATGGAGGACTACTGTAGTGGAGGAGTAGTATAGTATGCTTCTGGCCATCTGACACCGAATGAACTGCTACATGTCCACTGCGTGCGGGAGGGAGAGTGTGTAGCGAAAGCTTCTCCTAGTCTTGCCAGGCACCACGCTCATGGGCGAGGGAGGGACACAGCTTCAATGACTTACTGCTCCTGCCTTTGCGTGTATGACAGGTGGATGGCCCACCTGTCATGCAGCCAAAGGCAGGTGCAGTTAAGGCACCGGAGCTCAGTCCGCGAGGGAGAGGGCGTTGTAGTAATCAAACTTCTCGTTGTTGTATGAGTTGACGCGACACATCAAAGCACTGCACTCGATATATTTCAATAATTTGCGTTTACCAATGCATTAATTACAACACATGCATGCATGCCGTGACTCTCGTTGATACTTGCATGTGTTGATTTAATGCACCTTGCCATATTTTCATAATAAATGTAACTAACCAAATGTTCATGCATGTCACAAAAAATTACATCATTGAAAACTATGTTCAAAAACGAATCAAACGATATAATTTTTGTTAACATGCACTAACATTTTGTCAGTTAAATCTTTGGTCAAAATTTAGCACCAATTACAATGGGGCCCAATAAATATTGTACTCTCACATTTTGTTTTGAGGATACTCCCACATAGAAAATATAAATAATAATGCATGTTGGGGCAGCCCATGTTTCCGATAATTTTAGCCATGAGGGGGTGGTTGTTCATTTAATGGAGGGTCTTGTACCAGACTTGAACGATAAAAAGTGCGACCTGGCACACCGTAACACCACTTGGAATAAGCGGGTAGGTATCTCAAAAAACAATCAACAACTAAAAAATGGTGACCTGGCACGTACACAATTTTAAACGATTGTTTTGATGTAGTGAAAAAGGAAAACTACCCCCCTAAGTATATATAGGTCGGAGCCTCCGCGCTTGCATGCTAGGCTTGCTCTATTCACACACTCTCATCCTCTCCAGATCTAAACAATATAGCGGTGGTCACACTGTCTTTCTCCCTCCAAAAAACACTGTCTTTCTATCCTCACCGCTGGTTACATATCCGGACGTATCCCCCTCCGCCGGCGAATGGGAGGAGGGGCAGCGTTTAGGCCGTCATCGACAGCGAGGGAGGAGACCCACTGCCGGCCGCACCGTTATCTCTGGCCGAGCACCAGCATGGGAGGTCCTTCCATCCCTTCATCATTGCCCTAGTGTGGGCAGATCCGGCCTCCCGCCGCCCACCTATCCACATCCCGACGACCTTCAGGTATATCTTCCCTCGAAACCGCCCTAGCTCTACTTCCCCAGCTCGCTACATCACTGCATGTGCATCATTTTCTACCTCTCAGCCCCTCTTGATCGGATGGTCCAGCGTCACCTTTTTTTCTTCTATTTTTAGAGGTAAAGCTACTTCATGGAGTCGAATCTTGTACTTGGTTCAACCAAGAAATAAAGTGGGGGTGGGGGAACTTAGTATGTACATCGGACTTGGTACAAACAGGAAGGAAAGGGGGTGAAAGTAGTATAGACTGGTCATCCAACCAGTCTCTTGGTCGAAAAGGGGAATATAGGGGAAACGCTGTACACAGTGGTATGACCAAGACTAGATTTGCTATCCACACATAGGAGTAGGTGGCTAGAGTGAACAAAAATGGTCCCGCAAAAAAAGGGTGATACAAAATGGGACCAGCCCAAATATGTTTCTTGGATGTTTGTTTCTCGGGGCAACAAACTCTGAATCACCACTTTATTCCCCTGTTTAGGTAATCTACATGGTGCTGGACTACTGGTGCCCCTGGTAAAATGAAGCCATGCCACTGTTATAAGCCATGACAAGTTTAGACAAATGTTTTTGCCTGTAATTGTTTGAGACTCTGATTGTTTCCTTTGTAGCTTTTTGTGCAAACAGGGATATCCATTTCACCTGGTTGCTGTTGTGACCTTTTGGTGCACTGCACAAAACACTTCTTAAAAGAAGTGACTTTTGTGCTGTTTAACTAGAATGCCAGAATGCAATAGTTGGTTCATTTTGGTGGAACTGCACAAAGGGAGATCTGTGTTCCAATCCTCATCATCCATATTGGCACCATAACCTTGCTTTAGGTAAGAATGATATTTAATGCATGTGTTCATCTCTATTTTGCGACTGCCATGAGAAAATAATGCTATTGTTTACTAGTACACTTGACTCCCTCACTGACAAAACCAATTCTCAAATAGAAGGCCAATCATGTGCTTGGTTTCACCAACTGGTGAGGAGAAACAGAAACAGATCATGAAGAGGAAGAAGAAGAAGAAGAAGAATAAACAGTGCCAAGGTGATCTTGCTGAAGCCCGAGGCCTCGGTCGAGGCCATTCAAGGGCTCCGGCAACGTCTACGTTACATGTGAGACGATCCTCCAGGGAGCCCTTGCACTTCTATTGTCTCTCCTGCAAGGTCACTTAATTAATTAGGAGTACTTAAGTACCACTAATTTATTGCTGCCTAATTTTCCTACCGGAGTTAAACAAATCTTTAGTAGCACCCTATGATGAATCATGTACGTCTGTATGTTTGTCTGTGGAGGTGAATCATGTGGTGGAGTAGGGAGGGAATCTTCGTAGTGTCATGACATAATAGTGTTATTGTTTTGCATGTCAATTTATTGCCATTGGTTCAATGAGGCAATGGTTTCGGTATTGTCCATCATGAATTTGATGCTACTGTTAGAGTAATATGCTAATGTCCTTCTATCCTTTCTCACTAAGCTAATGAAGGTTTCACCTTGTTCCTACTTGTGCAAACAGGGATCATGTTGTGCCAATCATACATTTTAGTGGAACTACACAACACAATACAATGAACTGTATCCCAGCCAGTGATTTAACTCTGCTGGAAGTTCTTGATAATCTTTTGATATAATCTCAGCACTGGTAAACAAGAGTGATTTCAACCATACATTTGAAGTGCACAAAAATATATACTATTGAGTGATTCCAGTGAGTGCTTTATCATCTCATCTGGGACTACATGAATAAGCTTTTTTTTGCTCAGGTTGGTACCGGCCTAAGGCCTTCATCCATATTAGTTTGTTGTCATCTCTATTTGTATCGTGCTACTGTCATGAGAAACTCCTTTTTCTTTGCACATTAAAGTTTTGCAATCTATGATTGTAGGATCGAAAGTATGTCTAGAGGGGGGGTGATTAGACTACTTGACCAAATAAAAATCTAGCCTTTTCCCAATTTTAAGTCTTGGCAGATTTTAGCAACTTAGCACAAGTCAAGCAATCAACCTACACATGCAAGTCTAAGAGTATAGCAGCGGAATGTAAACACATTGCATATGAAGGTAAAGGGAGGAGTTTAGAGGGAGCAAACGCAATGTAGACACGGAGATTTTTGGCGTGGTTCCGATAGGTGGTGCTATCGTACATCCACGTTGATGGAGACTTCAACCCACAAAGGGTAATGGTTGCGAGAGTCCACGGAGGGCTCCACCCATGAAGGGTCCATGTCAGTGTCAAAACTAGCGGATCTCGGATAGGGGGTCCCGAACTGTGCGTCTAAGGCGGATGGTAACAGGAGGCGGGGACCACAATGTTTACCCAGGTTCGGGCCCTCTCGATGGAGGTAATACCCTACTTCCTGCTTGATTGATCTTGATGATATGAGTATTACAAGAGTTGATCTACCACGAGATCGTAGAGGCTAAACCCTAGAAGCTAGCCTATGATTATGATTGTTGTTGTCCTACGGACTAAACCCTCCGGTTTATATAGACACCGGAGGGGCTAGGGTTACACAGAGTCGGTTACAATGGAGGAGATCTACATATCCGAATTGCCAAGCTTGCCTTCCATGCAAAGGAGAGTCCCATCCGGACACCGGACGAAGTCTTCAATCTTGTATCTTCATAGTCCAACAGTCCGGCCAAAGGATATAGTTCGGCTGTCCGAGGACCCCCTAATCCAGGACTCCCTCAGTAGCCCTTGAACCAGGCTTCAATGACGATGAGTCTGGCGTGCAGATTGTCTTCGGCATTGCAAGGCGGGTTCTTCCTCCGAATACTCCATAGGAGATTTTGAACACAAGGATCGTGTCCGGCTCTGCAAAAAAAAATTCCACATACCACCGTAGAGAGTATAATATTTCCACAAATCTAATCTGCTGACACATTTCATAGCGTGACATCACGCAATGGCCCGGTCATTATTCGAACCGTTTTTCTCAACCAGCTATTGCACATATTGTGAGGCGGTTTTCTTGGCACATTTTGTCGAAGCAGAGATCGTGTCCCCTTATCACGGGATTCTCATCAACACGGGTGTGGGTAACCCAACTGCGCCATCAATCACGGCGCTTGGGGAATAAGCGAGTTTACCAGGCGTGTGGGGAGGTGCACAGTTTCTACCACCCTTATAAAGGGACAAGGACACCTCCTTTTCACCCACGCCTTCTTCTTCCCTGCCCATCCATTCTCGCGCACTCGAGCTCCAGCGCCCAAGTTCGCATTTTCTCCGCCAAACCACTCCAAGCATGTCCGGAGCGGGAGGCAAGTGGATGGTCTCCTCCATTACGGAGGAGAGCATTACGAAGCTCCGGGAAGCTGGATACCTGGCCGCAGATATCGCGCATCGGCTCCCAGATGCGGGGCAGATCGTCCCCACCCCCAAACCCCACAAAAGGGTTGTATTCCTTACCCATTTCGTCCATGGGCTGGGATTTACTCTCCACCCATTTGTTCGCGGGCTCATGTTCTACTACGGGCTGGACTTCCATGATCTGGCCCCAATTTCATCCTCAACATCTCGGTGTTTTATCGTCGTGTGTGAGGCCTTCCTCCGCATCAAGACCCACTTCGGCCTGTGGCTGAAGACCTTCAACGTTAAACTGAAGGTGGTGGTCGACCAGCAAGCGGAGTGCGGAGGCACCATGGTGGGCCAAATGCCCAACGTCACCTGGCTTGAAGGCTCCTATGTGGAGACAGTAAAGGGGTGGCAATCGGGGTGGTTCTACATCACCGAGCGGCGCGACACCAACTGGGTGGCGGCCCCCGAATTTCGATCCGGTATCCGCATGCAGTTCACCTCCTGGAAAGAGAAGGGCCTATCCTGGGGTTCATCAGTGGAGCTGACCGGACTCCAGACCTGCGTCAAAAACATGATAAGCAAGAAAATCAAGCTTGTGAACGTGGTCCAAGTCATGCTCTTCCACCGGATCCTCCCGTGTCAAAGACGGGCATTCAATTTGTGGGAGTACGACCCGGCTAAGCACCAGACGCTGCGAGAGCTCTTCGACACGACGCACCAAGACATCTGGAAGGTGCTGTTTAAGTCCGCCGAAGTGCCTCCTCCCCTTACCGAGGATCGCGGACTCAGCGCGAAGCGCCATGCCAATCCGGTAAGCTCCTTATACCTCGTAAGATGTTTCTTTCCCCAGTATAATCATGTGAGGGATCTAAGCCTCCACACCATTTAATAGGACTGGGTCGCGACAGTGGAGCAGATCGATTGTCCGCCCCACTGCCCGAAGATCCAGCAAGGGTTCTCTTAACGGAGATGCTGGTTCCGGCGCCCTATGAGGCACCGGAGAGGAAGGCCAAGAAGAAGGCCACGGGGACCAGGAAAGGTCTCTGGCGCAAGGTTGTATCGGACTCGGCGTCCTCCTCCCACGAAAACGAGGAGGAAAGTTCTCCCCCCAGCCGGGGGAGACAAGAAAAGGAAGGCCGCCCCATCTAGGGAGGCCGAGGGGTCCAAGAAGGGAAGGACTCTCCTTCCGGACTGCTCCACAACGGCCGCTTTCGGCGACAAGGAGTGGTTACCCAGGGACAAGCCTCTGGCGAAGTCGTGAGTATCCGGATACCATAATAGTTCTTGGTATGTTTTATTTTATTGCTTCTTATCATGTCGAACATGACCATGCAGTCCATCCAGAGCGCCATATCGACGTATCTTCTTTGGATGATTCTTTGGGCCCGTCGGATATGAACAGCGATTCACTCCCGACCGCCTCCTCCACCCGCCCTACAGATGACGTCGAGGTGTTGTCTCAAAGGGCACTGAACCAAGGGGAGACAGTTCTGGAGGTGCGCCAAGGCGACATTCCAGACGATGGGCGCACGAGGGGCAAGACTCCCATGGGCTCTAATGCCGGGGGCAGCAAGTCTAGCCCCCAGCCGAATACTACGCCGGAACCTCCAGTGGTTCCGGATTCTGTCAGGCGACCCCTCGCAAAGGGGGACAAGCCGTCTGTGCCGATGGCCTCTGTCTATCTAGAGGCATCGGACAATTTGCTGGAAGCGCTTCGCGGTGCTTCCATTGACGAAGAGCACCGCACTATCATGAGTGCGGTGGTCAAGAAGGTTCGGTCCGCCAAAAGCGGGCTGACTGAAGCCTGTGCCAGTCTCCTAACAGGCTTTGAGGTAAGTAATCAAATTATGAGAAAATGTCACAGCATAGACAATAGCACCTGATGCTATGTTTGGTGTTCGCAAAGAAAGGCCGAACAGAGAATCAAATAATAATCATAGGAGTCTAATCAAAATATGTCTATGTGAATAAGCAGGCTTTGCTGCTGGCCGCTACCGCTCGCACGGCGGAGGTCGCCGCACTGACGCTGGACCTTGAGCGGTCCAAGGAAGAGCTCGACCTTACCAAGAGGCAGCTCGCAGAGAACAAAGGTAAGTAATACCCCGTCTGTGTATTGATAAAAAAAAGGAAGGAGGTTTGTTAGATCACAGGATCGTCATGAATTTTGCTAGGGGCCACGACCGAAGTGGCCGCCCTAAAGAAGGCGCTGTCCGAGGCCGAAGGCAAAGCGGCCATGGAGCGCGCCGAGCGCGAGAGGCAAGAGGCCCGAATCGGCGAGGTGCAGCAAGAGCTCCAGGACTTTCCCAAGAAGTACGAGTCCTTGGAGCGTGACTCTACGACGCAAGGGTCCAAGCTTGCGAAGGCCCTCGAGAATGCACAAAATGCCAAGGCCGAAGCCCAAAAGGCCCATCAGGAAATTGAGGCGATCAAGAAGATAGCGGCGGGTAAGGCATTCATTATGCAAAGCAAGCATGTGAAGGAAACTTTCCTTTTACTTACCCGAATTCGGAGCTCTCCAGGAGCGTTCGCAGATCTACCCAGCAGTGTGTCGGATGCCACGGAGTTCTACCGGGCCGAGGAAGGGAGCTCGACGGAGAAGTTTTTCTGGTCTCAGTATACTAGGACCGAACATCCGATGCCCTTGAGCGACCAGTTTAAGCAACTGGTCGAGCTTCACAAGGCGGCCGAACTGGCCATGAGGGGCCTCATAGTCCGGATGTGGCCTGGCGAGCCCCTGCCTGGCAGCTATTTCGGCCTGGTAAGGCGACTTGTGAATGTCTGCCCACGGCTTGAAGTCGTAAAGCGGTCCGTCTGCATTGAGGGTGCATGCAGGGCTTTTGCCCGGGCGAAAGTGCACTGGGCGAAGATGGATGCCGAAAAGCTGGTGAAGGAGGGGCCGCCGGAGGGCAAGGAGCATCGCCACCCCGAAAAGTATTATGACAGCGTCCTGAAGGGTGCTCGCCTTGTGGCGGAGGAATGTGCTAAGGATGTAATATTTTAATGAATGTACTCATGTGATCCTGTAATATGAAACGAGTTTGCTACCTCTTGAGCACTGCGTTGGTTTTCCCTTGAAGAGGAAAGGGTGATGCAGCAAAGTAGCGTAAGTATTTCCCTCAGTTTTTGAGAACCAAGGTATCAATCTAGTAGGGGGCTACACACGTGTCCCTCGCACCTACACAAACAAAGAAATCCTCGCAACCAACGCGATAAGGGGTTGTCAATCCCTACACGGTCACTTACGAGAGTGAGATCTTATAGATATGATAAGATAATATTTTTGGTATTTTTGTGATAAAGATGCAAAGTAAAATAAAAGGCAACCGAAATAGCTAAGTGTTGGAAGATTAATATGAAGGAAAATAGACCCGGGGCCATAGGTTTCACTAGTGGCTTCTCTCGAGAGCATAAGTATTTACGGTGGGTGAACAAATTACTGTTGAGAAATTGACAGAATTGAGCATAGTTATGAGAATATCTAGGCAAGATCATGTATATAGGCATCAAGTCCGAAACAAGTAGACCGACTCCTACCTGCATCTACTACTATTACTCCACACATCGACCGCTATCCAGCATGCATCTAGAGTATTAAGTTCATAAGAACAGAGTAACGCTTTAAGCAAGATGACATGATGTAGAGGGATACACTCATGCAATATGATATAAACCCCATCTTGTTATCCTCGATGGCAACAATACAATACATGCCTTGCTACCCCTACTGTCAATGGGAAAGGACATCGCGAGATTGAACCCAAACCTAAGCACTTCTCCCATTGCAAGAAAGATCAATCTAGTAGGCCAAACCAAACTGATAATTTGAAGAGACTTGCAAAGATAACCAATCATACATAAAAGAATTCAGAAGATTCAAATATTTTTCATAGATAAACTTGATCATAAACCCACAATTCATCGGTCTCAACAAACACAACGCAAAAGAAGATTACATCGAATAGATCTCCACAAGAGAGGGGGAGAACATTGTATTGAGATCCAAAAAGAGAGAAGAAGCCATCTAGCTAATAACTATGGACCCGAATGTCTAAGGTAAACTACTCACACATCATCGGAGAGGCTATGGTGTTAATGTAGAAGCCCTCCGTGATCGATGCCCCCTCCGGCGGAGCTCCGGAACAAGCCCCAAGATGGGATCTCACGGGTACAGAAGGTTGCGGCGGTGGAATTAGGTTTTTGGCTCCGTATCTGATCGTTTGGGGGTACGTAGGTATATATAGGAGGAAGGAGTACATCGGTGGAGCAACATGGGGCCCACGAGGGTGGAGGGCGCACCCCGTACTTCGTGGCTTCCTGGTAGCTTTCTTGACGTAGGGTCCAAGTCCTCTGGATCATGTTCGTTCCGAAAATGACGTTCCCAAAGGTTTCATTCCGTTTGGACTCCGTTTGATATTCTTTTTCTGCGAAACTCAGAAATAGGCAAAAAGCAGCAATTCTGGTCTGGGCCTCCGGTTAATAGGTTAGTCCCAAAAATAATATAAAAGTGTATAATAAAGCCCAATAATGTCCAAAACAGAAGATAATATAGCATGGAGCAATCACAAATTATAGATACGTTGGAGACGTATCAAGCATCCCCAAGCTTAATTCCTGCTCGTCTTCGAGTAGGTAAATGATAAAAACAGAATTTTTGATGTGGAATGCTACTTGGCATAATTTCAATGTAATTCTTCTTAATTGTGGTATGAATATTCAGATCCGGAAGATTCAAGATAAAAGTTCAATATTGACATAGAAATAATAATACTTCAAGCATACTAACTAAGGAATTATGTCTTCTCAAAATAACATGGCCAAAGAAAGTTATCCCTACAAAATCATATAGTCTGGCTATGCTCTATCTTCACCACACAAAGTATTTAAATCATGCAACAACCCCGATGACAAGCCAAGCAATTGTTTCATACTTTTGACGTTCTCAAACTTTTTCAATCTTCACGCAATACATGAGCGTGAGCCATGGACATAGCACTATATGTGGAATAGAATGGTGGTTGTGGAGAAGACAAAAAAGGAGAAGATAGTCTCACATCAACTAGGTGTATCAACGGGCTATGGAGATGCCCATTAATAGATATCAATGTGAGTGAGTAGGGATTGCCATGCAACGGATGCACTAGAGCTATAAGTATATGAAAGCTGAACAAAAGAAACTAAGTGGGTGTGCATCCAACTCGCTTGCTCACGAAGACCTAGGGAATTTTGAGGAAGCCCATCATTGGAATATACAAGCCAAGTTCTATAATGAAAATTTCCCACTATTATATGAAAGTGATATCATAGGAGACTCTCTATCATGAAGATCATGGTGCTACTTTGAAGCACAAGTGTGGTAAAAGGATAGTAACATTGTCCCTTCTCTCTTTTTCTCTCATTTATTATTATTATTATTATTTATTTGGGCCTTTTTCTCTTTTTTATGGCCTCTTTTTTTTAGTCCGCAGTCTCATCCCAACTTGTGGGGGAATCATAGTCTCCATCATCCTTTCCTTACTTGGGACAATGCTCTAAAAATGATGATCATCACACTTTTATTTACTTACAACTCAACAATTACAACTCAATACTTAGAACAAAATATGACTCTATGTGAATGCCTCCGGCGGTGTACCGGGATATGCAATGAATCAGGAGTGACATGTATGAAAGAATTATGAATGGTGGCTTTGCGACAAATACGATGTCAACTACATGATCATGCAAAGCAATATAACAATGATGGAGCGTGTCATAGTAAATGGAACGGTGGAAAGTTGCATGGCAATATATCTCGGAATGGCTATGGAAATGCCATGATAGGTAGGTATGGTGGCTGTTTTGAGGAAGGTATATGGTGGGTGTATGATACCGGCGAAAAGTGCGCGGCATTAGAGAGGCCAGCAACGGTGGAAGGAAGAAAAGTGAGTATAATCCATGGACTCAACATTAGTCATAAAGAACCCATATACTTATTGCAAAAATCTACAAGTTATCAAAGCAAAGTATTACGCGCATGCTCCTAGGGGGATAGATTGGTAAGAAAGTTTTTACTAATCTTGAATACCTAGCATATTAGGATTATTTAAGCAAATTACCATGCTGTTTAAAACTCTCAAAATAATCTAAGTGAAGCATGAGAGATCAATAGTTTCTATAATACAAATCCACCACCGTGCTCTAAAAGATATAAGTGAAGTACTAGAGCGAAAACTATATAACTCAAAAAATATAAGTGAAGCACATAGAGTATTCTAATAATTTCCAAATCATGTGTGTCTCTCTGAAAAGGTGTGTACAGCAAGATGATTGTGGTAAAAAAATAAGGAGTCAAATCATACAAGACGCTCCAAGCAAAACACATATCATGTGGTGAATAAAAATATAGCTCCAAGTAAAGTTACCGATGGAAGTAGACGAAAGAGGGGATGCCTTCCGGGGCATCCCCAAGCTTTGGCTTTTAGGTGTCCTTAGATTATCTTGGGGGTGCCATGGGCATCCCCAAGCTTAGGCTCTTGCCACTCCTTGTTCCATAATCCATCAAATCTTTCACCCAAAACTTGAAAACTTCACAACACAAAACTCAGCAGAAAATCTCGTGAGCTCCGTTAGCGAAAGAAAACAAAAGACCACTTCAAGGTACTGTAGTGAACTCATTCTTTATTTATATTTGTGTTAAACCTACTTTATTACAACTTCTCTATGGTTTATAAACTCTTTTACTAGCCATAGATTCATCAAAATAAGCAAACAACACACGAAAAACAGAATTTGTCAAAAACAGAACAGTCTGTAGTAATCTGTAA
This sequence comes from Triticum aestivum, assembly GCF_018294505.1. Classification (NCBI taxonomy): domain Eukaryota; kingdom Viridiplantae; phylum Streptophyta; class Magnoliopsida; order Poales; family Poaceae; genus Triticum; species Triticum aestivum. The sequence continues at coordinate 222,046,057 of NC_057802.1, forward strand.
CTAACGCAAACTTCTGGAACTCCAAAAAATCAGAAAAAATAGGACGACCTAGAAAATTTGTTTATTTATCAGAAGCAATTGGAATCAATATTTTATCACGTTCTGGTGATTTTTAACAATTATTTTCGTGAACAGAAAGTTTCTGGAATTTTCTGCAAGATCAAATAACTATCATCCAAGATGATCCTATAGGTTTAACTTGGCACAAACACTAATTAAAACATAAAAACACATCTAACCAGAGGCTAGAACAAATATTTATTCCTAAACAGAAGCAAAAAGCAAAAAACTAAAAATAAAATTGGGTTGCCTCCCAACAAGCGCTATCGTTTAACGCCCCTAGCTAGGCATACAAGCAAGGATAGATCTAGGTATTGCCATCTTTGGTAGGAAATCCATAAGTGGCTCTCATAATAGATTCATATGGTAATTTTATTTTCTTCCCAGGGAAGTGTTCCATGCCTTTATTTAATGGAAATTGGAATCGAATATTCCCCTCCTTCATATCAATAATTGCACCAATCGTTCTAAGGAAAGGTCTACCAAGAATAATAGGACATGAAGGATTGCAATCTATGTCAAGAATGATAAAATCTACGGGCACATAGTTCCTATTTGCAACAATAATAACATCATTAATTCTTCCCATAGGTTTCTTAATAGTGGAATCCGCAAGGTGCAAGTTTAAAGAACAATCATCAAAATCATGGAAACCTAGCAAATAAAACAAAGTTTTTGGAATCGTGGAAACACTAGCAACCAAATAACACAAAGCATAGCATTCATGATCTTTAATTTTAATTTTAATAGTAGGTCCCACTCATCATAGAGTTTTCTAGGGATAGAAACTTCCAACTCAAGTTTTTCTTCATAAGATTGCATCAAAGCATCAACGATATGTTTGGTAAAGGCTTTATTTTGACTATAAGCATGAGGAGAATTTAGCACGGATTGCAACAAGGAAATACAATATATCAAAGAGCAATTATCATAATTAAATTCCTTGAAATCCAAAATAGTGGGTTCATTAATATCTAATTTTTGATCTCTTCAATCCCACTTTTATCAATTTTAGCATCAAGATCTAAAAACTCCGAATTTTGTGGAACGCCTTCTAGGTAAAGGTGGATCATATTCAGTCCCATCATTATGAAGATTCATATTGCAAAACAAAGATTAATAGGGGACACATCAATAACTTTTAGATCTTCATCTTTATTTTCATAGAAATTGGAAGAACACGCTTTCATAAAGCAATCTTTCTTAGCACGCATCCTAGCGGTTCTTTCTTTGCCCTCATCAATGGAAATTCTCATGGATTTGAGAGACTCATTGATATCATGCTTAGGAGGAATAGATCTAAGTTTTAAATAATCAACATCAAGAGAAATTCTATTAATGTTCCTAGCCAATTCATCAACTTTAAGCAATTTCTCTTCAAGCAAAGAATTGAAATTCTTTTGCGAATTCATAAATTCCTTAACACTGGTCTCAAATTCAGAGGGCATCTTATCAAAATTTCCATAAGAATTCTTGTAGGAATTACCATAATTATTAGAGGAATTACTAGGATAAGGCCTAGGATTAAATTTTCCTCTATACGCGTTGTTACCAGAATTATTCCTACCAACAAAATTTACATCCAAAGATTCATTATTATTCTCAATCAAAGTAGACAAAGGCATATCATTAGGATCATAAGAAACACTCTTAGTAGCAAATAATTTCATAAGTTCTTCCATCTTTCCACTCAAAACATTAATTTCTTCTATCGCATGCACTTTTTTATTAGTAGATCTTTCAGTGTGCCATTGAGAATAATTAACCATAATATTATCTAGGAGTTTAGTAGCTTCTTCTAAAGTGATTTCCATAAAAGTTCCTCCTGCGGCCGAATCTAAAAGATTTCTAGAAGCAAAATTCAATCCGGCATAAATTTTTTGTATAATCATCCACAAATTGAAACCATGCGTGGGGCAATTACGTATCATTAATTTCATCCTCTCCCAAGCTTGTGCAACATGTTCATGATCAAGTTGCTTAAAATTCATAATATCGTTCCTAAGAGAGATAATCTTAGCGGGAGGAAAATACTTAGAGATAAAAGCATCTTTGCACTTATTCCAAGAATTAATACTATTTTTAGGCAAAGACGAAAACCAAGCTTTAGCACGATCTCTAAGCGAAACAGGAAATAGCTTCAATTTAACAATATCATTGTCAACATCTTTCTTCTTTTGCATATCACACAAATCAACGAAGCTATTTAGATGGGTAGCAGCATCTTCACTAGGAAGGCCGGCGAATTGATCTTTCATGACAAGATTCAACAAAGCAGCATTGATTTCACAAGATTCAATATCGATAAGAGGAGCAATCGGAGTGCTAAGGAAATCATTGTTGTTGGTATTGGTAAAGTCACATAATTTGGTATTATCTTGAGCCATCGTGACAAGCAAGCAATCCAACACACGAGCAAATGAAAAGCAAGCGAACAAAAGGCGAACGGAAAAGAGAGGGCGAATAAAACGGCAAGGGTGAAGTGGGGGAGAGGAAAACGAGAGGCAAATGGCAAATAATGTAATGCGAGGGATAAGGGTTTGTGATGGGTACTTGGTATGTTGACTTTTGCGTAGACTCCCCGGCAACGGCGCCAGAAATGGCTCGTTGTCGGGAGTCCAAATCGTGACTTGACCTTGTGTAAGCCTCCCCGGCAACGGCACTAGAAATCCTTCTTGCTACCTCTGGAGCACTGCGTTGGTTTTCCCTTGAAGAGGAAAGGGTGATGCAGAAAAGTAGCGTAAGTATTTCCCTCAGTTTTTGAGAACCAAGGTATCAATCCAGTAGGAGGCTACACACGAGTCCCTCGCACCTACACAAACAAATAAATCCTCGCAACCAGCGCGATAAGGGGTTGTCAATCCCTACACGGTCACTTACGAGAGTGAGATCTGATAGATATGATAAGATAATATTTTTGGTATTTTTGTGATAAAGATGCAAAGTAAAATAAAAGGCAACGGAAATAGCTAAGTGTTCGAAGATTAATAAGATGGAAAATAGCCCCGGGGGCCATAGGTATCACTAGTGGCTTCTCTCGAGAGCATAAGTATTTACGGTGGGTGAACAAATTACTGTTGAGCAATTGACAGAATTGAGCATAGTTATGAGAATATCTAGGCATGATCATGTATATAGCATCACGTCCGAAACAAGTAGACCGACTCCTGCCTGCATCTACTACTATTACTCCACACATCGACCGCTATCCAGCATGCATCTAGAGTATTAAGTTCATAAGAACGGAGTAACGCTTTAAGCAAGATGACATGATGTAGAGGGATAAACTCATGCAATATGATATAAACCCCATCTTGTTATCCTCGATGGCAACAATACAATAGGTGCCTTGATGCCCCTACTGTCACTGGGAAAGGACAACGCAAGATTCAACCCAAAGCTAAGCACTTTTCCCATTGCAAGAAAGATCAATCTAGTAGGCCAAACCAAACTGATAATTCGAAGAGACTTGCAAAGATAACCAATCATACATAAAAGAATTCAGAAGATTCAAATATTGTTCATAGATAAACTTGATCATAAACCCACAATTCATCGGTCTCAACAAACACACCGCAAAAGAAGATTACATCGAATAGATCTCCACAAGAAAGGGTGAGAACATTGTATTGAGATCCAAAAAGAGAGAAGAATCCATCTAGCTAATAACTATGGAACCGAAGGTCTGAGGTAAACTACTCACACATGATCGGAGAGGATATGGTGTTGAAGTAGAAGCCCTCCGTGAACGATGCCCCCTCCGGCGGAGCTCCGGAACAGGCTCCAAGATGGGATCTCACGGGTACAGAAGGTTGCGGTGGTGGAATTAGGTTTTTTGCTCCGTATCTTTTCGCTTGGGGGTATGTAGGTATATATAGGAGGAAGGAGTACGTTAGTGGAGCAACGTGGGGCCCACGAGGGTGGAGGGCCCACCCAGGGGGGTAGGCACGCCCCCCTACCTCATGGCTTCCTGGTAGCTTTCTTGACGTAGGGTCCAACTCCTCTAGATCATGTTCGTTCCGAAAATCACGTTCCCGAAGGTTTCATTCCGTTGGGACTCCGTTTGATATTCTTTTTCTGCGAAACTCTGAAATAGGCAAAAACAGCAATTCATGGCTGGGCCTCCGGTTAATAGGTTAGTCCCAAAAATAATATAAAAGTGTATAATAAAGCCCAATAATGTACAAAACTGAAGATAATATAGCATGGAGCAATCAAAAATTATAGATATGTTGGAGACGTATCAGAGTTCATGTGCGCTATGTAATGCTTGCTAATTTAAAATATTACCTTCTGTGTGGCCGTTTATAAAATTTGAGAGTTGGCGAGTCGTCGGCTTCTGCCCCCATGTAACTAGTACTGAGGTGTTCGGGATAAACCTGATCACTCTTTATCCCAATATTGGGTCCTTCGAAGGAGGTGTTCAGCACAACGAACCAGGCAATCGGATTATAAAGCTTTATCACTCTCACTTAGCCATAGAAGTCTACAATTTTAAATTTGGGCGAAGCCCCTAGTATTCAGAAGGCCGAACTTGGGGCGCTATGTACGCCTAAATCGGACAAGGCCGACTCCTCGCCCGAAGCGGAAAAAATCTTTAAGGATTTGAGACCTCTCGAACAGCGACCAGCTCTCGCCGCATCATGACAATCAGTTTTCGGCTTTCTCTATTGAGGTGCTCATCCGGAAGAACCGGGACGCAATCACAGTAGTTCTCCCAGTGCTACCTTAGCCGATATAGCCGAACGTAAGGTACCAAAACATGGGAGCCGGGAAAACCCAACTATTGACCCAAGACATGATTCGGAGCTGATGCATATAATGCTATAAGTTCGGGGTGCCACACTATCGAAAGTGTTCGGACTTTTCATGCCGTGTTATGGGGTACACCGAAGCCCCTGGCGCACTGGTTGTATCAGAATGTACGGGTGCAATTTGTCGTAAATAAGCGGACAAGGAAAAAAGATAAACGCATGCAATAATGAGCTAATGCTGTACATTGTTATTTAAATGATACGTTAAAGCGTATGCATACATGTAATGCAATAAGTGAACAATAGGACTATTTGACATGTCCTATCCAAGGGCAAGCTGCGTGTGGGTATGCAAACCAGGTATATCGATCGTTATCAGAGACCACCTGAGGATTCCCTTGTACGTCAAAGCTTCTAGCTTCCTTGGTGTTTCCTTCCCGTGACGGGTTCGACAATCAGACGATCGGAGAGGGCCTTCAGAGAATAGGGGCCTGAAAGGAAGAAAATGTTAAAGGTATAGAGGTCCTGAAGCGGTTGAGCCGCATTGTGGGCCATGCCATGGTCGTGCCTCCGCCTATGCCCATGGTATCTTGAGTGCGTAATTATGTACGCGCGGCGCAGATTTCGCTGCTTCACTGGGGCTGGGACGGAGGCCGAATTGCTAGGCGAGCTCTAAACGTGCCTGGCGATCCTCTTGCAGGTACTCCAGACTCGCTTGATCGTGTCTGGGGTTTTTTTCGCCGAATTGGCGATTTGCCTCATAAGGCTGCTTTGCGCTTCTGCTGCGAGGGCCGCAGTGTCCTCCTCCGTGCGGAGCGAGCGTCCTGTGTTTCCATTAACTGTTATAACCCAGTGAGGTCCTGGCATTTTGAGCTTGAGGTATGCATAATCCGGTATCGCATTGAATCTGGCAAATGCGGTTCGTCCGAGCAGTGCGTGATAGCCACTGCGGAAGGGGACGATATCGAAGATTAACTCCTCGCTTCGGAAGTTGTCCGGGGATCCGAAGACCACTTCCAGTGTGATTGAGCCCGTGCAACAGGCCTCTACACCTGGGATGACACCTTTAAAGGTGGTTTTGGTGGGTTTGATCCTTGAGGGGTCTATACCCATTTTGCGCACTGTATCCTGATAGAGCAGGTTCAGGCTGCTGCCACCGTCCATAAGGACTCGAGTGAGGTGAAATCCGTCAATGATGGGGTCAAGGACCAATGCGGCAGAACCGCCATGACGGATACTAGTGGGGTGGTCCCTGCGATCAAAGGTGATCGGACAAGAAGACCATGGGTTGAACTTTGGGGCGACTGGCTCCATTGCATACACGTCCCTCAGTGCATGCATCCGCTCCCGCTTCGGAATATGGGTTGCGTATATCATGTTTACCGTTTCCACTTGGGGAGGAAATTTCTTCTGTCCTCCTGTGTTCGGCGGCCGGGGGTCCTCCTCGTCGTCGCTATGCAACCCCTTTTCCTTGTTTTCGGCATTCAACTTGCCGGCCTGTTTGAACACCCAGCATTCTGTGTTGGTGTGGTTGGCTAGTTTATCGCGGGTGCCGTGAATTTCACACGAGTGATCGAGTATGTGGTCCAAGCTGGGCGGGCCCGGATTGCTTCTTTTGAACGGCTTTTCCCGCTGATCGGATTTAGAGCCACTGAATCCGGCATTAACTGTCGTGTCTTCGGCGTTGTCGCCGTTGTTGCGGTGCTTGTGTCTATTGCGCCGTGGCCTACCGTTGCTATATTTGGCATTTGAATTGGCAGGATTTCTTGATGTGTTGTTGCTGCAAGCCAACCAGCTGTCCTCGCCCGCACAAAAGCGGGTCATGAGTGTCGTGAGGGCTGCCATGGACCTCGGTTTTTCTTGGCCGAGGTGTCGGGCGAGCCACTCGTCGCGGATGTTATGCTTAAATGCCGCTAAGGCCTCGGCATTCGGACAATCGACAATTTGGTTCTTTTTAGTTAGGAACCGAGTCCAGAATTTCCTGGCTGATTCCCCTGGCTGTTGAGTTATATGACTCGAGTCATCGGCATCCAGTGGTCGCACATAAGTCCCCTGGAAGTTGTCAAGGAATGCGTCCTCCAAATTCTCCCAACTGCCAATGGAGTTTGCCGGCAGGCTATTGAGCCAATGCCGAGCAGGTCCTTTGAGTTTTAATTGGAGGTACTTGATGGCATGTAGATCGTCGCCGCGGGACATGTGGATGTGGAGGAGGAAATCTTCAATCCATACCGCAGGGTCTGTTGTACCATCATATGATTCAATGTTTACCGGTTTAAAACCTTCTGGGAATTCGTGATCCATTACTTCATCAGTGAAGCATAGGGGGTGTGCGGCGCCTCTGTGTCGGGCTATATCACGACGCAGTTCATACATGTCTTGTCTGCTGTGTTCGGCCCGGCCGGATTTGCTTTTAGTATATCCGGCATGACGGTCGTCGTCGCGTGTTGGGGCGCGCCCCCGTGATCCGTAGATCGATCTTGCATGTCCTGCTTTGTTTTCCAATACGTCTCGCGGGTCATGCGTGTTACCCCGGGCCTTGGTATTTTTGTTTGACTGGCGCCGGAGTGCGGGCTGGACTTCGGCCTGATATGCCGCTTTGTCTGGGCCATGAGGTGGTCGGTCAGCCGCATCATACGCTGGAGGCGTAGGCTTTAATGCTTCCTCCTCGAGATGGGGTAGCAACCTGCACTTTGGGTAACTTTTGGTTGGGCGCTCGAGTTCGTATTCCTCGGCCGCTAGGACCTCAGTCCATCTATCCGCTAGCAGATCTTGGTTAGCTTTCAGCTGCTGTTGCGTTTTCTTCAGGCTTTTTGCTGTGGCTATAAGCCAGCGCTAGAAGCCCTCCTATTCAACGGGATCCTCAGGCACGATAAATTCTTCGTCGCTGAGGCTCACCTCATCTTTAGAGAGAGGCATGTAATTGTCATCCTCTGATTCTCCCTCTGTTGCCTGTTCCTTAGGGCTAGCTTGCCCATCGTCCGGCTCCAGGCCTGACTGGAGGGGATTGTCTTCGTCTTCGGCACTATTCGCAATGTTCTTGTCTCTTGTGCCGGTATCACTGCTTCTGCTACGGCGGGGCTTAGAGCGGTGCCGTTGACGCCGGTGCTTAGATTGCTTCTCGAGGGGATTATCCTCTATTCCCTTATTGCCATCGCTTTCTTTGGGGGTGTCCACCATGTATATATCATATGATGAGGTGGCAGTCCAGCGCCCTGTGGGCAGTGGTTCCTGTTCTTCTCCTACATCGTCGTCCATACCGTCGATGTCTTCGGAGCCGAAATCAAGCATGTCGGTTAAGTCGTCGACAGTGGCTATTAAGTGGGTGGTGGGTGGGGAACGAATTTCTTCGTTGTCCGCTTCCTACTCGAGCCGGACATAGTTCGGCCAAGGGCCTCCTAACAAGGAGAGAGATCCTAATGAATTTAGCACATCGCCCAAGGGCAAGTGCTGAAAGATATCCGTGGAGGAAAACTCCATGATCAGCGCCCTATCAGATTCGATGGGCACGGACGCAGGCAGTTTGGAGCCCGTGGCCGGGGACGAATCCAAGGATCTGGCAACACAGGTCTCGTAGGAGGTGAAGTCAGTATTCGGCTCTATCACCACTGAGTGTGCGGCCTCCGTGGCGAGGTCCATCCACCCGTCCACGGACGGCGCAATCTGCTCTGGATTAAGGGCCGGAGTAGCCACAGGTGTGATCTCCCGAACACCGTCCGACGGTAGAGCTCTGTCGTGCTTGTCATGAATGTGGGGCACACCTGACATGGGCTCGAATCCGTCGAAGACCAAGTCTCTGCAGATGTCGGCGGTATAGTTTAAGTTTCCAAACCTGACCTGACGGCCAGGGGCGTAGCTCTCGATCTGCTCCAGATGGCCAAGCGAGTTGGCCCGCAGTGCGAAGCCGCCGAATACGAAGATCTGTCCGGGGAGAAAAACCTCACCCTGGATCGCATCGTTGCCGATGATCGAAGGAGCCATCTAGCCTTATGGTGACGGCACAGTGGAACTCTCAATGAAAGCACCAATGTCGGTGTCAAAACCGGCGGATCTCGGGTAGGGGGTGCCGAACTGTGCGTCTAAGGCGGATGGTAACAGGAGGTGGGGAACACAATTTTTACCCAGGTTCGGGCCCTCTCGATTGATCTTGATGATGTGAGTATTACAAGAGTTGATCTACCACGAGATCGTAGAGGCTAAACCCTAGAAGCTAGCCTATGATTATGATTGTTGTTGTCCTACGGACTAAACCCTCCGGTTTATATAGACACCGGAGGGGCTAGGGTTACGCAGAGTCGGTTACAAAGGAGGAGATCTACATATCCGAATTGCCAAGCTTGCATTCCACGCAAAGGAGAGTCCCATCCGGACACGGGACAAAGTCTTCAATCTTGTATCTTCATAGTCCAACAGTCCGGCGAAAGGATATAGTCCGGCTGTCCGAGGACCCCCCTAATCCAGGACTACCTCAGTCCACGAAGAAGCAACCTTGTCTATCCCACCATGGCCATCGCCCACGAAGGACTTGCCTGACTACGGTAGATCTTCACGAAGTAGGCAATCTCCTTGCCCGTACAAACTCCTTGGTTCAACTCCACAATCTTGACGGAGGCTCCCAAGTGACACCTAACCAATCTAGGAGACACCACTCTCCAAAAGTTAATAGATGGTGTCTTGATGATGAACTCCTTGCTCCTGTGCTTCAAATGATAGTCTCCCCAACACTCAACTCTCTCTCACGAATTTGGATTTGGTGGAAAGATGATTTGAGTGGAAAGCAACTTCGAGAAGGCTAGAGATCAAGATTCATATGGTTGGAATGGAATATCTTGGTCTGAACTCATGAGTAGGTGGTTCTCTCTTAGAAAATGTATGCTGGAAGTGTAGTCATGTTCTAATGGCTCTCCCCACGAATGAAGAGTGGGTGGAGGGGTATATATAGCCTCCACACAAAATCTAACCGTTACACACAATTCACCAAACTCGGTAGGACCGAATCAGAAAACTCGGTCGGACCGATTTAGTTCAAAATGTGAACGTTAGGCTTTTCGGTGGGACCGACATGTCATCTCAGTAGGACCGATTTCATTAGTGTTAGGGCATAACGTAATCTCGGTGAGACCGTTTACACAAACTCGGTTGGACCGATTTTGGTAATAAGCTAACCAGAGAGTTGGTCAGGCAAACTCAGTAGGACCGAATCGCTCGTTTCGGTGAGACCGAAACGTTACGAAAGGGAAACACAGAGTTTGCATTGCGAACTTGGCGGGACCGATCACTCATCTCGGCTGGACCGAAACGTTATGAAGGGAAATAGAAAGTTTGTAATCCTATCTCGGTGAGACCGAAATCCCTATCGGTGAGACCGAAGTGACTAGGCTTTGTGGCAGTGGCTATGTCCAGTGAACTCGGTGGCGCCCGATAGAATATTTCGTTGGGGCCGAGTTTGACTTTTTGGTTTGGGAAAAATGTGGATATGAGAAAGTGGTTGAGGAATTTGGAGCATATCACTAAGCATTTTGAGCAAGAAAGTCATTAAGGAACACCTCATCCCCTTTTAATAGTATTGGCTTTTCCAATGGACTCAATGTGATCTTGGATCACTGAAAGTAAAATGTAGAGTCTTGAGCTTGAGCCAATATGTGTCCTTAGCATTTTGAGGGGTCCGCATTCCTAATCCATGACATGCCAATCATTGAGCTTTCCTGAAATATTTATCTTGAAATAGCATTAGCTCAATGAGCTATATATTGTTAATAATTACCAAAACCACCCAGGGATAGTTGCACTTTCAATGTCCCCCTTTTTGGTAATTGATGAAAACATATAGATCAAAGCTTCGACAAATGATAATAAGATTGAAATACATCGTCGCTTTGAGAAGTATGTGATAAGCAAGAGCTCTCCCTAAATTTGTGCAATATTTAAGATTTGCTTTTGAATGCAAATGCACAATCGATTAGGATCATGGGTCACTCTTCCATGTCACATACATCTTGGTGGAGCGCTCAAAATGATATGAATTGAAACATTCACTCATCACCAAGCAAAGTGAATGATCGTATATGGAAGATAAGAGATAATATCATCCAAGCAAGCATTAAAGTAGCATATGATCAAACACATGATCATACAAGTATCTCAGACAGACATAGAGTATCAACCAAGCACACAAAAAGTTCAACCAAAAGCAAGAGAGACGAAGAAGCAAAACACTCTCTCTCAAAGCCTATGATCTATACATTTCTCCCCCTTTGGCAACAAGTTACCAAAAAGTTTGAAAATGCATAGTGCTATGCGTCTCACCGGCTTGGTCTTTGGGAGGTGGTGTAGATAGAACTCCAAGAACGAAGGCATCAGTTGATGTAGATGGAGCTCGTGGAGTGGCTGCTGGAGGTGGAACTGAAGCTGTTGCTGCTGGTGCAGATGAAGTAGCTGTCGTATCTGGCACAGGCACTGCAGCTGACCTCTGACTCCTTGGCACTCGCTGAAAAGCATCCGTAGTACCTTGTCCTCTCTTCTCCTCTGCTTCCTCCTGGAGCTGAGCAACTGCTGTCTGAATCTCAGTGACCTTCAGATCAAGATCATAAAACTTTGTTCCAATAATCCTCTCCAAGCTCTCCTGATTCTGAGCCAGGGTGGCCAAGCCCTTCTCAATCCTCAATGTAGCTTGAATTAGATAACCCAATTTATCTTGTTTGCTCTTCAGGAACACTGCAGATGCCTCCTTAATGATTGGCATCTTTCCAGCTTTCTCTGCCTTTGCCTTAGCTCTCTTCTCTTGTGCTTGTGCTGATGAAGGTTCATTCTCATTCATTACAACTTCATTACCTTCAAAATCTGGGTACAAGGGTAAGTGTTCCTTATCCAACAAGTAAGTACCTGTGCCCATCATTGAGTTGATGAGCACCTGATGTGTGGAGCGTGCCAACAAGATCTCTTCTGATCAGTAGCTGTCGTCTTGATTGTTTCCATAATCAGACTCATGACCTTGATTTTTTAGGAACATCAAAGATTTGCAGCATGTTGATGGAATGTCCCCTTATCACCTTGTGATCTCCAGATTTGGGTAACAATGTATGCCTCAGGATAGTGTTAATAGTAGGCAGACCAGACAACAAATAATGCACAGAGCCAAGCTTGTGTGTCTCCAAATGAGCGGTAGAGTAAAACTGCATGATTAGCTCATCATTCCATTTTGTGAGCTTCTGTCCAACAAACTTGTCAACACCACATGCTTTGAAGCTTTCATGTACACCTGGGAAGTGATCTTCATTCTCATCAATGAATTCCCAATCGACCCACTTCATATCACAGACAATTGGCTTCTTGTCAAGCAGAATAGTCTCATAGAAGACTTTTTGTTCTTTGGTGTGGAACCTATAGTCCACTGCAGTCCTCCTCCTCACATCATAGGGATCATACTGTCTCCACAATCTCAGTCCTGCATCTTTCCTGATGTGCATGTCCTCTACCACTGGATGAGTATTATTGTGGTCTGCAATCTTGGGTTTCAGTTTTCTTAGCACTAGGGCTTCATCATCCTCTTCTACAACTTCAGGAACTAGGGCCTTGTTCTTCTCTTCTGCAGGAATGTTTCTGGTGCTTCTCTTTGGCTTAGTGGGCTTGTGAGCTTGAGCTGTTGCTTTGGGAACTGGAGCAGCATCCTCTTCCTCTTCTTCTTCTTCTTCTTCGGAAGAATGCCTCTCAAATTCTTCCATGGGATCCACCTTCTTGCACCATCTTCCTCTCTTTCTTTCTTTCTTCTTCTTCTGCTCACCAAAAGCCTCTCCTCTAGTAGATTTGGAGGGTTCCTAAGTGGAGACTCTGACCTTAGACATAGGAATCCTTCTGGCAGGTGCCTTCTTGTTCAACCCTGGCTTAGTTGCAGTAGCTGTGCCATACTCTTTCTTCAGCACCTTCTTCTTAGAGCTCACTTCTTCTTCAGTAGCCACATAATCCTCATCCTCAGAATCTGAGGTTTTCTTCTTCCTTGATCTGGTGGCTGCTTTGGGCAAGTTACTTGGTGTGCTCCTGTTGCCCTCATCATAACTGTTTGAGGGACTAGTGCGCTCACTCAATTGCACTTGCTCTTCTGATCTGTTTTGGCTATCACTTTGGTCAGACATCTTGGCAATCACATTGACAGCAAACCCTGTGAATAGTTATAGATGAGGTAGAATGGATGAGCATCACAAAGTGCAGAGTTTTTGCAAAACAAATGAGTCAAAACTTAGTTTTAGTTCTCCACAGAAAGCATTTCGGAGCTACCGATTTGTTAAACTCGGTGATTCCAAAGCAACTTCTGGAACCTAAACTAGTGAACTCGGTCAGACCGAGTCATAGTTCGGTGGCACCGACATTGCTAGGGTTTCACAGAGAGTCGAACTTGGTCACACCGATTTGCAATTTTCGGTTAGACCGAAAAGCGCATGTGCAATGGCCTAAGCCAAATCGGTGAGACCGATTTCTACAACTCGGTCGGTCCGAGATGAGTTTGGCGGAGACCTAACCCAATTTTTTTGAATCAAACCTAACCTAAAGGATGTTTTCTCTGGATAGATTGATTTCATATGTGGCAATGATCATGGCAAAGCAATGTGCTAGGAATCGGAGTAAGGAAATAGCACGAAGTATCGAACCCATACCCTAGTTCGGCGGGAGTTCGCTACGGCAGCAACGGCGGAGCAGAATTCCGTTGACGGGGATGGAAACGAGTGGCGGTAGGTCGCTGGCGGCAAGGAGACAATCCGGAGACCCGAGGAGGCAGAGCAGGATATGCGCTGGGTGAGGACTTTTGAAGAAATTTCCAAAATCTCACCCATGGATATATATATCCCGACCCTGTTGGTGGGACCGAGTGGAACAACTCGGTGGCACCAAGATGCAGAATCGCAAGCGGTTACTGCAACTCGGTGTGACCGAAAAGTTCAAATCGGTTGCACCGAGATGGAAAACCTAGATCAACTTAGTGAACTCGGTGTGACCAAAGTGGATGACTCGGTCATACCGAAATGCACAAATAGGTTTTGCAAGTTTAAGTCTATGATGAATCGGGGACTCCGAGTGCTCCTCACACAGAGTGGTTCAAATCTGACTCGATCAAACTTGTGGTGTAGCATGAATAGAGTTTGAGACGAGAAAAGCATAGATAGCTAGATGGTGTTCTTAGGCATTCTTGTCCATCCATTTGGCAAAAGAGAAAAAGCTAAACAATCAAAGCAACAAATGGATGTCCTCGAATGAGTAAAATATGCAATCAACATGCTCACACAATAAAATGGCAAATGAAATATGTGACAAAGCATGCACAAACACTCTAGCATCTATCAAGCAATTGGCGATGACTAGGTCATCTATATATGAGTATATTGACTTAGGAGTCAACTGAGAACATTTCATCATAGGTCATACTCATCGTTTAAGCACAACTGGGGTTACCACTTTTACATAAAGCATTGTTGTGTTCACACCATTAGATTTGCTTTAGCTCAATTGGTTAGAGTAAAGCTCCCCCTAGATGTGATATCCCCCCTAAGAGGGATGAACTAACCTTGGGTTTTGTCGATGTTGACTTCATGTAGATGTTAAAGATGTGGATGCTCAATGTCGATGTAGATCATTTGGAGCAATCCATTGGAGTGAGTTGCACTTTCAATACCTACACGGGTTAGTCCCACAAGGAACAAACAAGGATATCCATAGACAGAGAGTGAAGTTCACACAAGATGATGTCCATGAAAGCATTTGGTTACCTTGTCCCTTGTCTTACCAACAAGAGGGTTTGCGACTCTTTGAACTAGTGCAAGATGTGGAAGTTGTTTGCACTTGTCCTCGCCAGGATGATATGAGTGAAGTATGTTGGCGGAGTCACCCTCAAGAACTCTCTAGTTCCTTTACTTTGGGATCCACATCATAATGATGGGAATCCTTGGAGTTGTAGTCGTACTTGATGAAGTAGAACTTGATTAGTCTTGGGAACCGACTTGACCAAGGCCTTAGGAGCTTCTTCAAATGCATCAATCTCCTGTTGAAGCTTGTCCTTCCCTTTTTGCTTGTGGTCTTGTGGTGGAAGATCATCTTGAGCTTGTGTCCCTTGGAAAGAAGTAGGATCATACTTCTCTTGTTGAGGAACAAAGATTGTCTTGGGGTATTGATCTTCTTCCCACTCAACTCCATTGGCATTGAACTTCCGTTCAAAACCAACACCTTGATTCTTCCGGTGTCTTCCTTGCTTGCGTACAATTTCCTCAAATTGCTTACTCCCGGCAAGGCTCTTGTAAACACCTTTCTCTATAATTCCCTTCAATAAGATATTTTCTTTCTCAAGGGTTACTTGGCTAAGAGAATCACTAGTGAAATCAAGAGAACTACTAGAAGCAACAATATTGGATTTAACATGATTGTTGTTACTACTAGAAGAAGAATCTTTCTTACTCTTGTTGCTAGATTTAACTTGTGGCATGTAAGTAGACAAGAGTAAGCGCTTGGCAATGTAAGAAGAACTTTTCTTGCGAAGATCATCATTGATTGCTTTTAAGAACCCATGCTCTTGCTCAAGGTTAAGCTTTTCAAAGCGTAACTTTTCATGAGTCTTTAAAAGTTCTCGATGATCTTCCAAGGTAGTTTCATGAGCTAACTTAAGAGTGTTTAGATCTTTAGTTAGACGCTCGATCTCCTTCTTATCATCATCATTCGTTTTATCTTGATTATCATGATTAATAGCAATTTCATCATACTTTTCATCACTAGAGTTGTCAACAAGTAAATCATCATCACCTAGCAAATCATCTTCATCACTACTGAAATCAACATACTCGGGGTGTGATACCTTTGGTCCTTTAGCCATGAAGCATCTTCCAATTCCTTCATTTGGTGAGTCAAATATGTCGTAGGAGTTGGTTGACACAAGTGCTAGCGCGGCAACACCTTCATCTTGAGTATATTCGGAGTCGGAGTGATAACTTCTCTCGGAGTGATTGTCGGAGTCGGAGCCGGATACCCATTCACCAGCATGAGCTTGGTGTCTTCGTTTTTTGTAGCTGCTTGATGATTTCTCCTTCCTTTCCGAATCCTTGCTGCTCCGTGATGTTCTTCGTTCATAACGGTCATCTCTACTCCTTCTCTCTCTAGATGCTGATTCTTCTTTTCTACTTCTCCTCTTGGGTGAATCTTCTCTTATTTTGTAGGGGGCCATACACTCATTGGAGTAGTGTCTGGGTCTTCCACAATTGTAGCAATTACGTTCACGACTTGAAGATCTTTTGTCATTGTAGGACCTTGACTTGGAACTTCTTTCCTTGCTTCTACTCTTGTAGAACTTGTTGAATTTCTTCACCATTAGGCTCAATTCCTCATTGAACGTTTGTTTCTCACTTGAAGTTGTGGGAACATCACATGAGGCTTTGTAAGCACCACTTGACTTGTTGTGAAGCTCTTCCTTATCGTTGAGTGACATCTCATGAGCAACAATTCTTCCAGTGACTTCCGTAGGCTTGAGATCTTTGTAATTGGGCATCATTTGGATCAATGTGCACACGGTATTATATTTTCCATCCAAGGCTCTTAGGATCTTCTTGATGATGAATTTATCGGTCATCTCTTCACTTCCTAAGCCGGCAATCTCATTTGTGATGAGAGCAAGCCTAGAGTACATTTCAGCGACACCTTCACCATCCTTCATTTTGAACTTGTCAAGTTGACTTTGAACCACATCCAATTTGGATTCCTTGACGGAGTCGGTACCTTCATGCATATCAATCAAAGTATCCCAAGTTTCCTTTGCATTCTCAAGACGGCTGATTTTGTTGAATTCTTCGGGGCACAATCCATTGAAGAGAATATCACAAGCTTGAGCATTGTATTGCAGCATCTTCAACTCTTCCGTGCTAGCTTCACGGTTCTGTTCTCTCCCATCAAAGAATTCACCTTGCAAGCCAATACACACAATAGTCCAAACGGCGGGGTTATGTCCAAGAATATGCATTTTCATCTTATGCTTCCAACTATCAAACTTAGTACCATCAAAGTAAGGACCTCTACGGTGGTAATTTCCCTCACTAGACGCCATACTCTCCTAGGTTGTGAAACCAAGGCTATGATCACCAAAAGCTATGGAAATCAAGGCAAATGGAGACCAAAGCTCTCATACCACTTGTAGGATCGAAAGTATGTCTAGAGGGGGGTGATTAGACTACTTGACCAAATAAAAATCTAGCCTTTTACCAATTTTAAGTCTTGCCAGATTTTAGCAACTTAGCACAAGTCAAGCAATCAACCTACATATGCATGTCTAAGAGTATAGCAGCGGAATGTAAAAACATTGCATATGAAGGTAAAGGGAGGAGTTTGGAGCGAGCAAATGCAATGTAGACACGGAGATTTTTGGCGTGGTTCCGGTAGGTGGTGCTATTGTACATCCACGTTGATGGAGACTTCAACCCACGAAGGGTAATGGTTGCGCGAGTCCACGGAGGGCTTCACCCATGAAGGGTCCAGGATGAAGCAACCTTGTCTATCCCACCATGGCCATCACCCACGAAGGACTTGCCTCATTAGGGTAGATATTCATGAAGTAGGCGATCTCCTTGCCCGTACAAACTCCTTGGTTCAACTCCACAATCTTGACGGAGGCTCCCAAGTGACACCTAACCAATCTAGGAGACACCACTCTCCAGAAGGTAATAGATGGCGTGTTGATGATGAACTCCTTGCTCTTGTGCTTCAAATGATAGTCTCCCCATGTCGGGGGAAATCGACACCTATGGAATCACTGGGATCCCCTCTACGGTTGGCGGGCGTGGGGTTGTGCAAAGAGCGGGTCTGACAGGAAGCACACGGGTCGTTTACCCAGGTTCGGCCCGCGGAGATGCGTAATACCCTAGTCCTGCTTTGGTGGATGTATTCGAGTGTTCTTGTGTTCTTGAGCTAGCTATGGGGCGTGACTTGCCCAAAAGATTTGAATCCTCCTCCTGGGCGCCTCGGGCCTCCTTTTATAGGAAAAAGGGGTTGCCATACTGGCACACAGGAGGTGGAAAGGTCTGTAGTGGATTAGTCGATCCTGTGGCACCGTCGGACAAACGCATTTAATGCGCTGCCGACATGCCCCTCTTGCTTTATCGTGGACGGCAAGGAAGCACGTCCCAGCTGTCGCCGCCTCGCCTGGCTTCGACACGTGTCCGAGCTGACGGGGCGTCGTGGCATCACGTCGGCTGGCTGCTAGGCTGGCGCGGTGGTGGAGTCTTCATGTAGATTTGCATGCCACCACGTAGGTGCTTGCTGGGTTGGTTTAGAGGCCGCCCGTCGCCACGTAGGTGCCTGTTCAGCTGGTCGAGCTAGCAGCTGCATGGGGATGGCGGTGGCGTCTTGGCAGACGTGGGCCTGGCTGTGGCCCCACTGGTGTCCTCGGCAAGTGTCTTGCCGGAGCCCCGGCAAGGGTCTTGTCGCGGCGTCGTGGTCATCCCCGGCAAGGATCTTGCCGGGGGTCTTGTGGATTTCCTCCGCTAGGATCCCGCCGAGGGTCGTCGTCTTCTCGTCCTCATCTGATCTCGCGTGTTTATGATCTTGACGAAGATCTGCATGCCACCACGGAGGTGCCTCCCGAGCCTTGGTTCCAATGTAGTTGTTGGTGGCGTTTGGAAATCCTGGGCTCAAGGGGTGGCTCGCTCTGTTGGTGTTGCGCAAGTTGCCCCGGCAAGGCTCTTGCGGGGGCCGCGGAGGTCGCCCCGGCAAGGGTCTTGCCGGGGGAGTCCACCTCGCCCCTTTCCTCATTATGTCTTTGGTCTTGGCGTTGCCTTCTCTGTCTTGTGCTTTGGTTTCTCTTCGGCTTCCCTCCTCTGCCCTACTAAGTGTGGCCGCCAGCACGGATCTAATTGCCCATGCACAAGTAAAGGGGTCAAAAGGAGAGACCCTACTTTTGTACACCGACAGGAGCCCCCGGGCCTGGGCCACACATAAGCGCAACGCGTTGTTGGGCCAGGGCCAGAACGGTGCGTGGGCAGGTGGGGCGGATTTTACCGCAGTAACTTTTCATCTGCTGCGCTTCCCCATGTCCCGCGTTGAACGCGCGACGTGGAGGGCCGTGTGTGACGTAGGGGTCATGCGTGGGGCGGTTCCCGCACGCATGCGTCACATCGTAGTTAATAGAAAAAGAGGGGCGGCCCACGCCTTCCCCGTAAAAAAGGAATAACCGCGGCCGCGCTGCTCATTTACCCCCTGCGTCTTCCCCAATCTCGGAACCGCCGTCTCTTTCTTCCTCCCTCTCGAGCTTTTGCCTTCGCTTGCCGCCGCCGCGTCTTTGTCATTCTTCCCCCTTTCGCCTCTCGCAGCCACCATGGCACACATACCCAGCAAGGGCAAGGGGTGGCTAAGGCCGCCGGGGCGACGGAGCCGCCGGAGAGCGAGCTGGTGGTTCTGCGGACGCAGTCCGCCTACTTCCCCATGGCGGTCGACGCGATCCATCTCCGGGACTACTTCAAGCACTTGTGGGGGTGCAAGACGGGGGGGGGGGAGACGACGGGGCACCCGGCCACGCGCGTCATCCCTGCCGCTTTCCCCAAAGCCGGCCCGAATAGGTACCCATTCTTCGTCGACTACTTTTTTTGTGGCCTCTGCCCCCCTTCTCTGATTTCTTCAATGACATCATGCACACCTACGACTTCCACCTTCTGGATTTTACCCCAAATGCCGTGGCGTGCATGGCTCTTTTTGCGCACCTCTGCGAGGGCTTCGTCGAGGTGCATCCAACCACGGCGCTCTGCCGGTGGTGCTGGATTGAGGAGGAGGATCCACAAGCACTCTGCGAGGATCGCCAGGCGCCGCCAGTTTGCATAAGTGGCTGGAGCGATGTTGATGCCGATGATGCAAAGCTCACGGTCGCCACCACCAGGATTCTTCGCCTCACCGAGGCCGGGCTCACCCTCGAGATGATCGGGGCGGATTTCATCCGCCGCCGAGTCGCCCCGCTGCACAACAAGGGGAGGCCGGCCTGGCTCTTCACGAACGTGGCCGGCATCATGAGGCTTCCCCTCGGCTTGGACCACAACCTCATGGTGATGGTGCATGCCCACTTCTGCCAGCGTCTCTTCCAGCTCGACGTGAACCGCGACGGCCAGGTCGAGCAGTCCGACAAGGCCGCGAAGGATTCCGCGAAGGCCGGCAAGGTCGCCAAGGGGCCCTTGTTTGGGTTGCCAGCGGGGGCGGTCCCGCTCAGCAACAACTCGCGCCGAAACAACGACTCGCGCCGAAACGACATCATCGACATTGACATCAACACGCACGGCCTCGTCCCAAATTGGGTCGAGCCGCCGGAGGATCAAGTGCAGGAGTTCTTTGACACCTTGGAGGAGAAGTACGTCCGCAACGAGCCGCTGCTCGTCCCACTACTAGGAAAAGGGCTATAGATGATATGGCCACTAATGGCGCACCAGACATGTGGTGCGCCACTACTATATACTAATGGCGCACCATGTGTCGGTGCGCCATTAGTGTCCAAATACTAATGGCGCAACACATCCACGGTGCGCCATTAGTAACAATTTTTTTTCATTTTTTTCAAAACTAGTAATGGCGCACCAGTGGATAGTGCGCCATTACTAGTTAAACTAGTAATGGCGCACCACATCCACGGTGCGCCACTAGTAATTTTCTTCAAAAAAAAATTCAAATTTTTTTTCAATTTTTTTTCAAAACTAGTAATGGCGCACCAGTAGATAGTGCGCCATTACTAGTTAAACTTGTAATGGCGCCCCACATCTACGGTGCGCCACTAGTAATTTTTTTTCAATTTTTTTTCAAAACTAGTAATGGCGCACCGTGTGTGTGGTGCGCCATTACTAGTTGAACTAGTAATGGCGCACCACTCCCATGGTGCGCCATTACTAACTTGCCCCAGAAATTCCACCGAATGCACCCCCCTCCCCCCCCCCCCCTGGACCGCCTTTTCAGTTTAAAAAAATAAAAGAAAATGATGGAAATGTCAAAAAATTAAAAGAAAATAAGTTTCCCATCTGATATGTGGTCTAGTTGTTGGGAAAATTTACAAATATGAATTTCGACTTTATTTGCAAAATCTCTGTGGAATTTGTAAAATGGGCATAACTTTTGCATACGAACTCGGATTAAGAAGTTTTTTATATGAAAAATCATCTACTCGAAAAGTTACATCCGAATTTAACGGGGGGAACCCCGTTAAACATTTTCAAAATCCTCAAAAACCTAACAAAAAAAAGTTACGGGGCTTTCAAGATCTAGAGGCAAAAAAATTCAAAATATTTCAAACCTACTAGTGGCGCACCGTTTGCTAGGTGCGCCACTAGTAACAGAAAAAAAATTGGTGTTGAATTTTTTTTTGGAATTTGTTTTCAATAAATGATACGTAATATGACCGGGAAGTTTGAAATATTTTTCAAAATTTCATCATACTCATGAACATGAACAAAGTCCTAGACATCAACAAGGTTTAATAGGATTGATATGGTAGATATATCAACAAGTGCCTATGAAGTGAGCTGGTGCTTGGGTTGGATACAATTGCGAAGTTAAGCGTGCTTGGGCTGGAGTAGTGTGAGGATGGGTGACCTTTCGGGAAGTTTGACCACAGAGTGCGATTTGACTTGAGATTAAGCATATTGGCCCGAGATTAAGCCATAGTTACCCGAGATTAAGAAAAAACGAAAAAAATGAATTTTTTTTAATTCTGAATTTTTTTTAAAAAAATTGTTACTAATGGCGCACTTCTATGTGGTGCGCCATTGGTATATGAGATACTAATGGCGCACCGTGGACTATACTAATGGCGCACCTGTGGTGCGCCATTAGTATACCAGATACTAATGGCGCACCAGTGGTGCGCCATTAGTATTTAATACTAGTGGCGTGGTACTAGTGGCACACTAGTAGTGCGCCATTAGTAAGCAAAACTGGTGCGCCACTAGTAGGCCTTTTCCTAGTAGTGTCCAAGACACCACCCAGGCGGAGCTAGACTACATTGCCTCCAGGGCGGCGGAGGCGGAGCTCGCCAAGGAGGCCGGCAGTACCGGCGGCGTGGAGGATAAGGCCGCGGCGACCGCACAGGAAAAGGAGCTCGCCCAGTGGGTGGAGTCTGCTGGGGAGGCCAGCAGCGCCGACACAGGGGCCCTTCTCATTGAAGACGTGGTCGACGAGTCATCGGAGGAGGAGGCCGAGGCTGTCGATCCTCCGGCCACCGGGAGAGGGCGAGTCCTGCGGCGGGCCAGCTCCGGCGAGCCGGTCTGGCCCGGCAGGGCCGTGCAACCGCAGCAGACCCAGGAGGGGTCCGCACGCCAGACAAGGGCCGCGGAGGCAAGGAAGTTGGCGAGGGCCGCGGTGGTGAAGAAGAAAGCAACTTCCACTTCTTCGTCCAAGCGTGGCCAGACTCCACCTTCTTCCCCTCCTCCGGCAGACGTCGACGCGGAGGTTGTCTTCGACTTTGGGTCCCTCAGCCCAAGGAGGAAGAGGAAGGCAGCAGAAGAGGAGGTGGAGGACGAGTAAGTGTCTTGTTTCTTTTTGTCATCTCCGCCTTCTCAGATTGTGCCGCTTATCTTGGTTTGTTTCCATCTTTGCAGGGATGCGGAGACACTGGCCCAGAGGGTGAAGAGGGCTAGGGCTTCGGCGAGTGGCCAGCCCCCGGCAGGCGCTTCCGGCACACCACTGGTCGTGTTGAGCAGGCTGGACAGCAGCCCCCGGCGCAGCCCCCAACATAAGCTAATCACTCACCCCTCGTCAACGTGTGTTGGGGATACGATCCCTTAGTGCTGACCTTTCCGTGGTCGCAGGAGGAGGATAGTGGCAAGAGGAGCCACTGAGGGCTACCCCCAACACGCCGCCCCCGTCGACCATGCCACCCCGAGGGGTGTCCCCGGAAAGGGCGCCAAGCACCGAGTACATGCACACGGAGGAGCGGTAGGCAAACTCGGACGCTTGTGGCTTCGCCTCGGCGCCATATGTTGGTGGGGATGGGACCTTTGCTTCCCAGCTCGGCATGGGTAAGCCACTCGCCCTCCGTTCCTGTTCTCATTCTCTTCTTTCTGAACCATGGTGTTGGCTTTGCCTCATCCCCTTCTCGGTATCCAGATCCTCCCTCGGCGGACCCGGAGGACATAGACACCGTCATCGAGGATGTCGCCAAGGACATCGCGGCGGAGGCCGAGAAGATCACCACCGAGGAGGCCGCCAAGGGCGCTAGTGAGGACGCCGCCAAGGGGCCTGCCGGGGAGCCCGGCAAGGCTGCTGCCGAGGAGGCCGGCAAGGGGCCTGCCGGGGAGGCCGGCAAGGCCGCTGCTGAGGAGGAGGTGGTTGACGGCCAACCTTCCTCCTCCGCTGCCTCTGGCTCGGGCAGGTACCTGAGGGTGAGCGACGACCTGTTCGTCCACCTCCCAGTGATGGCTTGCAATGGGGTGCCCATCGAGGGGGAGGTGTTTGATGACGAAGTGCTCGCCACCGCCGGGCTTGACTTTGTTGACAAGCCGAGCGCTGGTGGCGGCGGTTCCTAGGAAGACCGGCTCCTCCAGGCCATGGGCACCAACTTCCAGAAGCCCCGGGCGCTTCACCGTGCTCGCCTGGACAAGGCCAAGTCCAGGATGGCGGTGGTGGACAAGGCGGAGGTGGACCTCGAGGGGCGCGTCGCCGAGCCACAGTCTTGGTTCCTCCAGGCCCACAAGGACTTGAAGGCCGCCCAAGACGCACTGATTGAGCGCAACCTAGAGCTCGTCATGAAGCAGGCCGATATCGAGAAGGCCCGGGAACTGGCAGAGCAGCAGGCTGCCCAGGCCAAGGCTGCTCGGCACAAGCAGCAGGCCGCGCTGAACTCCCAGGAGGAGGACCTTGCCGCGTGTGAGGAGAAGCTCGCCGCAACGCTCCGCGGCAAGGACGAGGAGGTGGAGAAGCTCGTCGTGCAGCGGACCTAGGAGCTGGAGCAGAGGCACAAGGAGGCACTCAATGCCCAGGCTCTGGTTCACGCCGGCAAGGTGAAGGAGCTGGAGGTGGAGCGGGACGGGATGAAGGATCAGGCCCTGAAGCTGGCCAAGGAGAAGGACACGCTCAACGGTGCCCTGGTGGAGGCGCAGGGCACGGTCCTCGGCAAGGCTGAGCAACTCTCCAAGGTCAACGACTCCATCAAAGACCTGAAGCGGAAGCTGGAAGGTCTTGAGGAGACGCTCTCGGAGGCCAAGGCCCGAGAGGATACCCTGGCCAAGGATCTGGAGGCCGAGAAGCAGCAGCGGAAGAACGAAGCCGCCATCCACAAGGATTTTGTGGATGGTGAGAATCGCTGGATCGGCCGCCTCGAAGATGTCGCCGGCAGGATCACCACGCAGCTGGCTACCATGGGGATGCCAAATGTGAGGTACACCCCGGAGCGCAACGTGAGCCCCAACGGCAAGCTGACCCTATTCTTCGAGGGTGTCTTCGGGGCCTTGGAGCAGCTTCACTCCAGTCGGGCGGCCTCCCTGGCCGATGAGGCCCGGAGGCTTTGCCGGGGTGCCATGACCAAGGTCCTCACCAAGGAGGATGCAGACCTCGACTTCGACGCCGCGCTGGCGAGCTTGCCGGAGGACGCGGACCTCACGGCGCTCAAGGAGCGTATCAAGCCCATTATCAGCCGCATCGACGGAATCCAGAGGGTGAAAGGCCTGCGCCGGGACTAGGCTCCCTATTTCTCATCACCGCTGCAGGTTCACGACCAAGACAATTTTTATCTTTAGTTAGAACCGCAGCAACAATTGATGTAATATAAATCTGCAATACTTTTGGAAACTATGCATGTTATTTCCCTGTCTGATCCCCCTTTGTATGTCCGCCCTACGTGGATCGGGTAGGCTTGCCAGTGTGTAACCCAGGCCACGGCGCCTTGAGGACGGATCCCCAATAGCCTGCCGGGTATGCTTGCTTGAGGCGAACCACCTTACCGCCCTCAACGTGGCCGCTCGAACTGTCGAGCTTGACTCGAGTCAGAATCGAGAGCGTTGCCAATTGCGGAAGGCTACCCTGCCGCTCTCGACGCGGCCGCTTGTGCTGTTGAGCCGACTCGAAACAGGGCAAGGGCGTTGCCAATAGCAGAAGGGCCCATTTGTGTGTAGGTTTTCCATACAAAGGGCAGGACCTTCGAGGACAATAAACTTATATATAAGAAGAAATTGTTTAAAGTTTCTCACGACTTAGCTTTTCTGTCGTTGCACGGGTGTCCACCGCATCTGCAGATGGTGACGTCAAGCTTGGTCATCTTCTTCCTTGGAACGACGGCCACGATGAAGCCGCTGCTTCGATCAGACCAGATTTCCACAACTGCGCCCCCTACCTGGCGCGCCAAAGATGTCGGGGGAAATCGACACCTATGGAATCACCGGGATCCCGTCTATGGTTGGCGGGCGCGGGGTTCTGCAAAGAGCGGGTCTGACAGGAAGCACACGGGTCATTTACCTAGGTTCGGGCCGCGGAGATGCGTAATACCCTAGCCCTGCTTTGGTGGATGTATTCGAGTGTTCTTGTGTTCTTGAGCTAGCTACGGGACGTCACTTGCCCAAAAGATCTGAATCCTCCTCCTGGGCGCCTCGGGCCTCCTTTTATAGGAAAAAGGGGTTGCCACAGTGGCACACAGGAGGTGGAAAGGTCTATAGTGGATGAGTCTATCCTCTGGCACCGTCGGACAAATGCATTTAATACGCTGCCGACATGCCCCTCTTGCTTTATCGTGGACGGCAAGGAAGCACGTCCCAGCTGCCGCCGCCTCGCCTGGCTTCGACACGCGTCCGAGCTGACGGGGCATCCTGGCGCCACGTCAGCTGGCTGCTGGGCTGGCGCAGTGGTGGAGTCTTCTTGAATATTTGCATGCCACCACGCAGATGCTTGCTGGGTCGGTGTAGAAGCCGCCCGTCGCCATGCAGCTGCATGGGGATGGCGGTGGCGTCTTGCCAGACGTGGCCCTGGCTGCGGCCCCGCTGGTGTCCTCGGCAAGGGTTTTACCGGAGCCCCGGCAAGGGTCTTGCCGTGGCGTCGTCGTCGTCCCCGGCAAGGATCTTGCCGGGGGTCTTGTGGATTTCCTCGGCTAGCATCCCGCCAAGGTTCGTCGTCTTCTGGTCCTCATCTGATCTCGCGTATTTATGATCTTGACGAAGATCTACATGCCACCACAGAGGTGCCTCCCGAGCCTTGGTTCCAATGTAGTTGTTGGCGGCGTTTGGAAATCCTGGGCTCAAGGGTGGCTCGCCCTGCTGGTGTTGGGCAAGTTGCCCCGGAAAGGCTCTTGCCGGGGCCGCGGAGGTCGCCCCGGCAAGGGTCTTGCCGGGGGAGTCCACCTCGCCCCTTTGCTCATTGTGTCTTTGGTCTTGGCGTTGCCTTGTCTGTCTTGTGCTTCGGTTTCTCTCCGGCTTCCCTCCTATGCCCTACTAAGTGTGGCCGCGGGCGCGTCTCTGACTGCCCGTGCACAAGTAAAGGGGTCAAAAGGAGAGCCCCTACTTTTGTACACCGACAGGAGCCCCCGGGCCTGGGCCACACATGAGCGTGACGCATTGTTGGGCCAGGCCCGGAACGGTGCGCGGGCAGGTGGAGCGGATTTTACCGCAGTAACTTTTCGTCCGCTGCGCTTCCCCACGACCCGCGTTGAACGCGTGACGTGGAGGGCCGTCTGTGACGTGGGGTTCATGCGTGGGGCAGTTCCCGCACGCATGCGTCACATCACAGTTAATGGGAAAAGAGGGGCGGCCCGCACGTTCCCCTAAAAAGGAATAACGGTGGGCGCGCTTCTCATTTACCCCCCTGCGTCTTCCCCAATCTCGCAACCGCCGTCTCTTTCTTCCTCCTTTTGAGCTTTTGCCTTCGCTTGCCGCCGCCGCATCTTCGTCATTCTTCCCCCTTTCGCCTCTCGCAGTCGCCATGGCACCCAAAACTAGCAAGGGCAAGGGGGTGGCTAAGGACACCGGGGCGAATGAGCCGCCGGAGAGCGAGCTGGTGGTGTGGCGGACGCAGTCCGCCTACTTCCCCACGGCGGTCGACGTGATCCATCTCCGGGACTACTTCAAGCACTTGTGGGGGTGCAAGACGGGCGGGGGGGAGACGACGGGGCACCCGGCCTCGCGCATCATCCCTGCCGCTTTCGCCAAAGCCGGCCCGAATCGGTACCCATTCTTTGTCGACTACTTTTTCTGCGGCCTTTGCCCCCCTTCTCTGATTTCTTCAATGACATCATGCACACCTACGGCTTCCACCTTCTGGATTTTACCCCAAATGCCGTGGCATGCATGGCTCTTTTTGCACACCTCTACGAGGGCTTCGTCGGGGTGCATCCCAACACGGCACTCTTCCGCCACTACTTCTTCCCTCGGATCCAAAAGGGGGGCGCCATTTTCGGTTGTGTTGCCTGGATCCCAAGGTCCAAGGGGACATACCCAGAGGGCGCTCAGAAGGAGAGGTGGGAGGAGTGGCGGGGCCGGTGGTGCTGGATTGAGGAGGAGGAGGATCCACAAGCATTCTGCGAGGTTCGCCAGGCGCCACCGGTTCGCGTAAGTGACTGGAGCGATGTTGATGTCGACGATGCGAAGCTCACGGTCGCCACCACCAGGATTCTTCACCTCACCGAGGCTGGGCTCACCCTCGAGATGATCGGGGCAGATTTCATCTGCTGCCGAATCGCCCCGCTGCACAACAAGGGGAGGCCGGCCTGACTCTTCACGAACGCGGCCGACATCATGAGGCTTCGTCTCGGCTTGAACAACAACCTCACGGTGATGGGGCATTCCCACTTCTGCCAGCGGCTCTTCCAGCTCGACATGAACAGCGACGGCAAGGTCGAGCGGTCCGGCAAGGCCGCGAAGGCTGCCGCGAAGGCCGGCAAGGTTGCCAATGGGGCCTTGTTTGGGTTGCCAACGGGGGTGGTCCTGCTGAGCAACAACTCGCGCCAAAACGACATCATCGCCATGATGCCGAAGTTCAACGCACACGGCCTCGTCCCAAATCGGGCCGAGCCGCCGGAGGATCAAGTGCAGGAGTTCTTTGACACCTTGGAGGAGAAGTACGTCCGCAACGAGCCGCTGCTCGTCTAGGACACCAGCCAGGCAGAGCTGGACTACATTGCCCACAGGGCGGAAGAGGCGGAGCTCGCCAAGGAGGCCGGCAGCGCCGGCGGCGTGGAGGATAAGGCCGCGGCGGCCGCGGAGGAAAAGGAGCTCACCCAGTGGGCGGAGTCCGCTGGGGAGGCCAGCAGCACCTGCACCGGGGCCCCTGTCATTGAAGACTTGGTCGACGAGTCGTCGGAGGAGGAGGCTGAGGCTGTCGATCCTCCGGCCATGGGGAGAGGGCGAGTCCTGCAGCGGGACAGCTCCGGCGAGCCGGTCCGCCCCGGCAGGGCCGTGCAACCGCAGCAGAACCAGGAGGCGTCCGCGGCCCTGAGCAACACCGAGGCCGCGGTGGAAGCTACTCCCTGAGCAACACCGAGGCCGCGGTCGGGAAGAGGGCACTGACGGCTTGTGGAGCGTCTGCTCGAAGATGCCGGGCCTCTGGGGCTCGCGGCGGGATGCCTTCTTGGCGATGTCATCTGCTTCCTTGTTCGCACCCTGCGGGACGTGCTGCAATTCTAAGCCTAGGAAGCGCTTTTCAATTTTACGTACCTCTTCTAGGTAAACCTCCATGTGCTCATCCTTCAGCTTGTATTCTTTGTTGGAGAAGTCGACAAGGTGTTGGGAGTCTCCCTTGATGGTGAGGCGCTTGATCCCCATGGCGGTCGCGGCCCTGAGGCTAGGAACCAAGCCCTCGTACTCTGCGACGTTGTTGGATACCTTCTCGTCGTGCAAGAAGCAAAGATGCACAATATAGTAGAGCCTGTCCTCGGTTGGCAAGATGAGCATGACTCCAGCTAGGGGTGGGCATATTAACCGAGGACCAAACAACCGAACCGAAAAAACCGGGACCGAAGCCGAAAAGACCGAAACCGAAAGTTTTAGTGTTTAGTTCGGTCAGCATGTTTTAAAAACCGAAATTAATTTGGGTAATTCGGTGTCATGCGTCAGTTACCCGAATGGACCGATGAAACTGAATAGACATGCACGTGCACTCAAATCTATGTAATGGGCTGACCCACAGCCCAATATCTCTTCCGTAAGCTTCCTTCCTTCTCCAG
Organism: Triticum aestivum; assembly: GCF_018294505.1. Lineage (NCBI taxonomy): Eukaryota > Viridiplantae > Streptophyta > Magnoliopsida > Poales > Poaceae > Triticum > Triticum aestivum. Next base: position 222,074,992 of record NC_057802.1, read on the forward strand.
TAGCCCAGTAGACGACCGACCTGCGCCTCGAGCCTCGACTCTTCTATCTCCCGATTCCTCCCCCCACCCACCGCCTAAACCTAGCCACCATGCGCTGGATCTACTCCTCTCCACCCCTGCAGGCAACAACCAATGGTGGTGGTGAACTGTGGCGGACGCATCCCTCTTCCCTCCTATCTCCCGCTTTCTCTTTGATTGTCTTGCGTTCGCATCTTATTGCTGATTTGTTCACCTAAAGTTCTTGATACTAGGATCTGATTTTGTACTCACAGGATCTTGTCCTGCATGTGTACACAATGTTTCTTTGCAGATCAATTTCTGAAGTGTCTCTTTCTTTCATTCCTTTCCCTAATATGTCAGTCAATTAAGTCTCAACCGAGGACCGAAACGACATCTCGGTCCACCGAATCTTCGGTTAGGAGTTTTTTAAATGACCGATCGGTCATCCTTTTCTCAAAACCAAATCTCTTCAAAATCCGAATAACCAAACCGAACAGTTCAGTTAAACCGAATGCCCAGCCCTAACTCCAGCCCCTGCGCCCTGCCGCGCGAAAGCGCCGTCGAAGTGCATGACCCATCCGTCGGGTGCCTCATCGCCGGGCATGAGGGACTGGCCCTCATCTAGCCCACGATCCAGAGCGTCCGTCCATTAAACCATGAAATTGTCCAGGGCTGCCCCCTTGATGACCCTGGCCGTGCTGAACTCGAGCTAGAAGGCCTGTAACTCAATGGTCCATTCTGCAACCCTTCCCACGGCGTTGGGGCTGCGTAATATCTTCTCCAGGGGATACACCGATACGAACTTGATGGGGTGGCCTTGGAAATAGTGACGCGGCTTCCTAGAGGCAACGAGGAGCGCGAGCAGAAGCTTCTGCTGCATGGGGTAGCATGCGCGTGCATCGCGTAACACCGTGCTGATGAAGTACACTAGATGCTCGACGAGGGGCGAGGTATGGGAGACGTCTTGCTCTGCGGGGGGCTCGAGGGGCTCGTGAGGCTCGGGGGCCGGTGAAGCGACGAGACCCTTGGGAGCGCCGCCCTGGGGTAGCAAAGGTTGCACGGCTTCTTGCGAGCCACCTCGCTTTGAACCCACGTCGGCGGGTCCTTCCCTGACTGCCACGAGTGCCGAGCTGGCCGAGTGGGGTGTGGCCGCCAAGTACAGCACCAGGGGCTCGCACGGATGAGGTGCCACCATGACAGGCGGGCTCGTGAGGTATCGCTTGAGGTCTTCGAAGGCCGCCTCAGCTTTCAGGGTCCACTCAAACGGGCCCTTCTTCTTCATCAGCTTGAAGAAAGGGAGGACGCGCTCGCCAAGCTTGGAAATGCATCGCCCCAAGGAGGTCACGCACCCTGCGAGCTTCTGCAACTCCTCGAGGGTCTGAGGTGGGCTCATCCGCTCTATTTCCTTGACCTTCTCGGGGTTGGCTTCGACCCCTCTATGTGACACCAAGAAACCCAGCAGCTTGCCGAATGGGACCCCGAACACACACTTCTCCGGATTCAGCTTTAGGTTCATGCTACCACTGGTACGCGTCAGTGCAACACACACGGTTTTTAACCCCTCTCCACGAAGGCATTTGGAACCGTCGCCAAGTGAGTGTGGGCGATAGGGGGTCCTTCCCACACGACCCAGAAACCGTTGGGGATATGGAGCCATGATCCAGCGGCCTTGCAAAGTGTAATCATGTGCGATGCAGCACACACTAAATTCTTTCGCGCGTGTGGGATCGGTGATTAAACGTTTCTAATGACGCAGTGAAACCAAACGGTGTGTCCTAATGAACCGTTTGTGAAATAGTATGTAAGGCACACGGGCCAACATATGAACTGTGTGAGATATGTGCCCCATCGCACACGTGTTTTTTGCGGAACCCGTCTGCCATGCAAGATTCCATCGCACACATTTCCCAACAGTTATCGTGTGCGATAATGTTCTATCACAAATGGTTCAGGTGCCCCTTCGCACACATACAAGTGCTGCAGACCATTTGTGATTTGTTGTGTATCGCCGACTATTGCGGCAAGAGTGACATGTGCTTTTTGTTTGCGATCCCACACATTTCCTAAAAAATTACGACTGGGATTGTATTTTACATTGGGAACGGTTTACTCCGAGCTCTCGTGTGCGATACCGTGATATCACAAATGGTTCCGGATACCCTACGCACACGTAGTAGCGCTGCAAATCGTTTGCGATCTGCTGTGTATCACCGACGGTTCAGCTACGATTGACGTATGCTTTCCGATGTGGATCACACACACTCATTTAGTTGAACCGTGTGCGGGCCAATTGCCAGGTTAAAACAAAAATATCCCATTTTGAATCGACATGCGAAAAAGAAAATTCACCACAATATTCAATTGAACAAATAGTGTCCATAGGAAGAACATTCATCAGATTTTGCAACAATTGCAATTGAATATATGGTAGCTAAATTCCAATGATTTGTCCACACATATATGCATTACATAATTAATCATAGCGTACGAAATACAAAGACCTCATCAGATGGAAAACAATGGATCCATGCGTATATGTTTAGCGGCTAACTCTTACTCAATGTTTCAGGAGAACGCATGCTGAAATCTTCATTATCACCAGTGGGATTGATGTAGTGATTCAGGAAGAAGTCACTAATAAATCTCCGAACCATCAGCAATTCACCAGCCAGGAGTGGTTTAGGGGTCCTCGGTTCTAAGATGAGCTGCGGTATTTTTAAGATAAGAATGTGCCATATGAGTGGAGTAGAAGATATTAATTAAGATAGAATTACTGGTACTAATTTGCCAGGATCGTCACAAGTATCAGCAGATTTGCAGATGGAGATCATGTGGCTGCAAAAACAATATCCAGAAAGGTTGCTCCCTGCTTGTTTCTGAGGACACTGATTTTTTTTACTGAATTAGTCATGTATTTGTCCTGTTAGGAACAACCTAACCGGTGTTAGTTGTATTATTTTTTCTTTGGACAAAAATAGAAACAGGTTTATTTAGAAGCTTGAACATTTGACTAGCGTAAGAAAAGGTATATGCAGACTATTGGATAAATTTTCTGAAAATAACAGATTTCGGTGTGTTACTGGAGAAACGATCTCGTGCTGCAAAGGTAGTTCCCTCATGAATAGGTTCCCTGGTTTAGTTTTCCCCAATGCGAGCACACTAGAAATCAAGATGAATTTTGACAACATCAATTATTGAACCAGATATGAATGCAAATTAATTTCAACATCATATAATTCAATACCTATCCATGAATTGCTGAAGATGTGTCAGATCCTGAGTGTTTGTTAACTCTCTGAGAGAATCCATGTAGTAAACTGTGTTCTTGTGTGGAACAATGAATACCATTATCTAGTGATCACTACATATTGAGAAAGCCATGAACTTACGAATTATGTCAAAATCTAAAAGACAATCAGTGTATGCGTGGTTGTTTACTTGACTTACCGTTCATGATATGGCCAAAGAAATGATTCTGCATGGGACGTGTTTTCGAAGATACGGACACCCGTGTTAATGGCCAAGTCCCGTAGGTCCTTACCATCCAATGTTGCCATTTGCTAATGTGGGATCTATGAAATACACACTCTCCCTTGTTCTTCTCTGTGCGCTCAATCACCTAAGAGGAATAAAATGCAGTTAGTTGTTTATCATTTACAGCCTTGTATGGAGAAGTTGATCAGAGTTTGGTAAGTACTTCATAGCACGCCATCTAACAAGAGTGGCGTCGGGATCATTGAAGTTGAAGAAGAGATGTAAGTCCTCGAAACTCACATTGATGGAACCAGGATCGTGTTGGAAATGATCTCTGTTGTAGTGGACTAGCAAACCATGATGACCTTCTGACATTAGATCCATGCAATATTCATGTAACTCGCGGCAACTGGAGCTGCACTCATCAAAGTATTCGCCAACAAGAAATGTCTGGCCATGGACGTAATTGTGTGCTTCAAGTACGGCTGCTTTACTTTTAGCAAGCTACAACTCTACTTCTTCATCTCATGCCGTCAGAAATAATATTACTCCCCGATTCGAACAACATGCTATTAATTTGGTTCTGGGCGATGAGTGCTTTATGTAAGAGGCAATCGTTCTCTTTCCTCTTTGCTCTCCCGCCGCGCTTCCTCTTGGATGCAGCCTTTTTGGCCGCTTTCTTCTTGGTACTTGAAGCATTTCTGGCAGAACATTTGGTTGGCTGCAAGGTAGACTGCCGAGCAGACGGTGAAGCTTTGACGGACTGCTTAGCAGACGGTTTATCTATGCGGGACCGTTGAGCTGGCGGTGCTGCTGTGACGGACTGCTGGGCTGTAGGAGCAGAGGCATCGGACTGCTGACCATGCATTGAAGCTATGTCAGGTTTCTGCGCAGGTGGTGCCAACTTGTCGGTGTGCTGAGGAGGCCATGCCAACGCGTTGGTTTGTGGAGCAGGAAGTGCTGACGCATTGGTATGCTGATAACGCGACTGCGGACCGATGGACTAATGAGCAGTCGGTTCTGGACCTAGAAACTGCTTAGCAAGCAGTTCCAAAGCATCAGACTGCTTAACAGTCCGTTCCACCAGGTTGGTCTATTGAGCATCTGCTGCAGCTGGGTCTCCCCCCACTGCTTCAGCGGCCGGCATCTGAACCGGTGGTGCGTCTTCAGCAGTTCTAGGCCTTGCCACTAGCTGCTCTGGGGCGGAGGATGACATGGCCTATACGGCACAAAGTCGGGCCGGCTGATCACGGGTTGATGCATCAGCCGTCGGATTACGAGTATTAGGTTCTTTGGGGGAAGCACATGAGAGCTGCTATGGCAAGGAAAGCGTCCCGGTTGAGGGGACACATTGGTTGCTCTTGGCGGGGCTTCAGGGATCTCATCGATGGACTCTATTTCCTTTCGTGGCCACTAGATGTGATGTAATAGTGTTTCTCCCAAGGTCCTTTGCTCATCAAAGTCTCCTAGGACATTCTTCAGGGCAAATTCATTGAATCGAGGCTTTACTTCAGTCACGTAGCACTTCACACAGCCCGGCTTCAATGGCACATTGTCCAACAAGAGGCCCTCTTCCAAGAAGGGTGGGCAAACCCAGGTTGTTGCACATTTTAATGTACCTTCATAATGTGTAAGCACGCCCTTCAGTCTGTCTTTCATTCCAGATAGATCAGATATAACATCATCATGAGCAGTTGCAGTCTCAGTGTCGCTGGGGTCAGCTGATGCACAGCTACTCTTGTGCGGTGTTGTCGCACAATAAGCAACATCCTCCATGTCCGCCTCCACTCCCATTTGTTGGCTATCTGTCAGTGTTAGAGTCTTCTACATCTTCATTGACTCCTCAATATCCTTTCGAACAGCTGGATACATGTCCTTCCTCAACCTTTCATACAATTCATTCTGCTTCATTTCACTCCTCGCTTTTTTCATCATGAGCCTCTCTTCTTTGCTGAGTGTGAAATCCCTCTTGTGCGGGACATTAACACCTATACCCCTTGCACGGCCAGGGGGCTCTCTTATTTCTAGAGCATCGGACAGAATGTCACATGGCCCTGAGTTCCTGAAGAACCTTCTAGGGATCTTGGAAGCCTCTAACATCACTTGATATAGTTCTTCGCCATGTGAGTTTTCAAAGTAATAAGTTCCATCATCATGCCTCTTTGCACATGCCCGCAAGTAGTCTCTGGCGCATTCGCCCCTGATTTCACTAAAGGCCGGTTGGCCACCCGCCACTACTGCTTCTTTGTCCTCCTGGTCCCATATCGGTTTCATGCCGTAGTATCCTACCACACCCATGCGATGGGGGTGTATGTTCTTCTTTTGAAGTTGTGATTGCTTGTCACTCTTCGCAGCAAACTCTGTAGTTGCCCTAACCCTTTTTAATTCTGCCCAGTCTGCCTTTGTAATTTGGGGGTATGCGGGGATTGTGTCCTTGCCTTCACTCAAGTACTTCTTGTACAGCACGTGCTTCCAGTTTCTGCAAGCATCCCTAGCCTTCTTCAGTGCAGCGTGTTCCACCTGCATTCTCCACTGCTCTGGAACGTTGAAGGGATCCATGATCTCCCGGACTATCCTCCGCCGTGTTACTGTGTCAGCCTTCCAAAACCCCGACAGATTAATGTTGAGCCTTGTCGTGCCAACAAATCCACACACACACTCCTGAACCTCGTGCGTGCTTTATCTGGTTTAGTTGGAGCCCAAGACTTTAAATCAATCTCGGTTACTTCATATACACCTTTAGGCTGGTGTGTGGGCTTCCTTGGAGCATTCCTCCGTGTCCTGGCCAGAAGGGTAATTGTTGCAGCTTTATCCCGTTCAAGATTACTTGATCCCTCACAATCTGCTGAAGACCTAGGGTTGTCGGAATCAGATGAAGATACATCGCCTGAAGCATGAGTGTTGTCACTGCTACTCGGCATCTACAGAGAACACATGCGAAACTCATGAAAGGAGGATAATGTGACACCCAAAATTTTATTTGGCTTTTTCAAACTTTTATTTGATTTGAGGGATGTTATTTAAAATTTTCTGAAGTACTCTCCGTCTCAAAATTTTTTCTTTTATGACAAGTGTTTTGTTTTGGATTCGCCCAAGACTTGATTTTGGTCTTGGAGGTTTTTCCTTCTTATGTGGACTCAAAACCAAATGCTTTTCACTTGGGAGATTTCTTTTGAAAAATCTTTTTTTAAAAGCCCTATGGCATTTGGAGTGATCTTTTTTCCCTTTTCAAAATCTCCTCTTGCCATGGCATGAGTGGAAATCCCCTCCCAAAAGCCATTCCCCATCTTTGTGTCAAGTTATACTTCAAATCCAGCAAGTTGAACCTCCCCATATATTTTTCTTCCATTTAAAATAATTTCTGCCTTCTATTTTGACCCTTGGAGGTTTTCAAAGGAACTACCAATTCTACTTTGAGTTTGGCCTCCAAACAAGTTTCCCTGGCTAGTCCTTAGAGCCCTCAACCAAGATCCATGAAGATCCACTGGTCTCCAGTTCAAATATTTCAAATTGTGCTTGCTACAAGTTTGAACCATAATTGCCAAATTTGATGAAATTCATTTGAATTCTCCTCCTAAAAATCTGAGAAAATTCAGGCAGCCTCTGGATGCATTGAGAGGTCACCTTACCAAGTCGCAGCTCCAGAAAAAATTTCTTCATGCCAAATCATTTCGTCGAACACCTGATGGGCACTGTTTCTGTCAATGTTCAGAAATTCAGAGATACAGTTTTAGTGAGCACTGTCGTTTTCTTCAGAACTCCTTCTCGATCTCGCCAGTACCGCGGTGGCGCCTTGCTCCCTGTTCTCTCCTTCTTATCCCTGCGCCGCACGATCTCCTGGAGGCTTGTGGACGTTGGCGACAAGCAGGAGGAGGTGCGCCACCCCGTGAGCGACGGCAGCAGCGGCTTTTGCGGCTGCCAGAGAGGCGCAGCGTTGGCCGGCGCCGCCCAGCGCTGCCCAAGCCACCCGAGGCTGCCGCGTGGCCATCCACTCACCCGTGCACGCAGCCATCCTTCGTCGTGAACTGGTAGGCGCAGAGCGCGCTCTCTGCCGCCGCCGTGCCCATACGGCCGCCCCGTCGAGGATCGGCGCATTACACCTTGCCCGACCGAGGTTTAGCGGTGGAACGGCACCAGTGATCTTCCCTGATGGTGCCTAGCCCCCTAAACCCCCTGCCCAACCTCTGCCTTGCCGTAATCGCTCGCCGGAGATATCCCGTTCACGGCCACCCCCTCGGATCGCCTATAAAAGGAGGCCCCGAGCTCAAACTCGAACCCACACCACCTCTGCACCCTACCAATACCACGCCAAGCCACTGGAAGAGCCCCGAGAGAGCCTTCTTCCCGAACTCCGGCCGCCTCGACCCGCCACGGGACCCAGCTCGATTCGCTCCCGTGCATGCACCTCTACCCCTCAGCTCTTGCCAGTAGCTTCCTAGTACATCCACTCTCCTGACCTGCGCTTCAATTTGGAGTTTGCAGCACCCACCGGAGTTCTCCACCATCGCCCGAACCACCGTCCGCCGGAGATAGTGTCGCCGTCGACGTGGTGCTCTCCGACGGCCAAGTCCACCACCCACCGACGCGGAAGAACACACTGAACCTCTTGGTACCCTCCGATCTCCCTGCCTTGCCGTGGTTCAATGCCGGCGACCACCGCAGCCTTCGGGCGCCGGCAAAGTTTTAAACCTGACATGTGGGACCCCCCCCGTCAGCCTCTCTTCTGTTTCCCTCTCGAACCGTTTTCTGATGGCGCCTTCGGGCAAAATGCGTCTTCTCTTTGGGCTGGCACATTTCTTTCCGAATCGTTTTCTGTTTTCTCAGTTAAGTCCTTGGTTCTTTTCTGTTTCATCACAGATTAGTCCCTGGACTAAAACCCTTATATCTTTTTAATAAAAGATGATTTTTGATTGATTCTTTTCCTATCAGTCTTATAATTTTGTCTATTTTTTATAGTATTTATTTGGAATATTTTTGGAACAATTTTTATGCACGTGATGATTTTCACGTTAGTGTACGGTTTCACTATACCGTAGGTTCCGGAGGAGGTGACGGAGCCGCGAACTTCGCCGAGCTAGACTCCGACTTCTCCGAACCAGGCAAGCATGTTTGAACCTTTGATATGATAGGTGTTTTGCATGTTTGCTTGAATGGTTGTGCATGGCATATGAGCATCGGTGAGTATCTCGTTGCATGCAAGGCAACTATCCGTGTGTTCCGAAGTTACCGTGATCTTTGATGAGAGATGACCTGATCATGTGGTGACATGAAAGGTAGTAAGATGGTATTGTTGTAGCATGCCAGTCTTCGTCATCCGATAAACTCCGACGTTAACGTGGACTGAGGCACGTTACCGTCCCTTCCTTTTCGTGCTGCCACATGTTTTCTGCAAAGAATACGGTTTAGTAAGTTGTTAACCTCTTTCCTAGTACACACCAAATAGAGGGGCCGGGATGAGGGTTCCATGGCCCTGGATTAAAGCCAGTCATCCGGTCAGGGGGCATGGGTGTTTCCGGTTGGGACCGAGAGGGGGGCACCCCTTAGAGCGCGCGGTATAAATTTGATCCCATGCTACACGAGGTTGTAGCCTCCCCGTCTCAAGGTTTTTCTTGAACGCTGCCGAGGGTGATTCCTGGGATCGGAATGTTGAATGGGTGTGTACTGGTTAGATGTGTTTCTCCTAAAACACCATAAACGGAACTAGTCCCTTGTGACTACTGAAATCCGTTGGCTGTGGTTAAATAGTACAAACTCTGTAGAGTCAAATCTTTCCGAGTCATCGTGTCCATGATCATGTCCAACTTATCCATATCCATGTCAGTTCCTATGTCGGTCTCCATGGTAAATCCCCGGTGAACAAGTTCGAGTGGTAAACCCGGTTAAATTGTTATTCCTGTGGATGGACTAACCTTTTATTTATCTCGTACTTGAAATGATTTATATTCTTGAGCTACTGAATTATTAAGTTACGATATAAGCCCTTTATGTGATGTCGCTCAGATGTCCGACTGTGGCACTCTTGTCTTATACTTTCAATATAAGCCCTTTATGTGATGTCGCTTAGACGTCCGACTGTGGCACTCCTGTCTTTTACTTTTGATATAAGCCCGTTATGTGATGTCGCTCAGACGTCCGACTGTGGCACGCTCATTATTTACTTTTGATATAAGCCCTTTATGTGATGTCGCTCAGACGTCCGACTGTGGCATGCTCGTTAATTACTTTTGATATAAGACCTTTATGTGATGTCGCTCAGACGTCCGACTGTGGCACACACTGTCTTTTATATTCTATTATAAGCCCTTTGTGAGGTGTCGCCTTGACGCCCGACTGCGGCATTGTTATTTCTTTTTTTTACCCTTCCGAGGAGTCTTTCAGACACTCGATTGGCCTTCAGTATTACTTTGGGATTTCGGGAGGACTACCGCCCGACTTCCCTTTTATATTTCCATGCATTGCTAACTCATTGTCTGAGTGCGCTTGTTAATTTGTTCATATGAATCATGTTTACATTTATTATATCTTATGTCTGAACTGTCTTGCGAGTACTTTCATAGTACTCACCTGGCTTGTTGATTTGGCCAGATGTTGACGAAGGCGATCTCATGGATGAAGAGTTTGATAGTGAGTCCGACGCCTAGAGGAATCCCAGTCAGTCCCGTGCGATCCTGGAGATTGGTCACTTGTATTATATTCGCTTCCGCCACCCACAATAAGAATCCTCGAGCCTCACTCCGACGCTCGAAGAGTTGTTAGATTCAGGAGTCATGTCACCCACTTCACTGTGACATATCCATCACCGTTGTTTCTTTGCGAGTCAGTAGCATGCCACCCTATCCGCCTTTATGTATTATTGGCGTGCTTGTAATAAATTGTTGAGCAGTCTCCGCTCAGCCTTGTATTATATTTAGTACTCCTGGTTTTTCTTCTGTGATCAAGACATTGTCTACCAGTGAGGAGGAATTCTTCTCTACTGGTCCGTAAAAGGGATTGGTTTCTCAATAAATATTTTTATTGGAAAACCGGTCGCGACAGATAAGCATAAAACTAACAACTTGGTATGAAGCTGTCTAAACATGTCATGCAATAATTTAGGTAATGTATGGCTAATTTGTTAAGTTTGTGTGACTCGGGCGCCCGCGATCTGTAAATCGGCAGTAACTTATTGGAACAAATGCAGCTTATATGTACTAGTTAGGAAGGTAGATAATGAACATATATCGCTCTCCATTATTTTATAGCCAATTTGGGAACATACGGAACGAAATAGGAGGAGGGATTGCGAGGAAATATGCCTCACCGCGACGGAGAGCAGTAACTAACAGGCTTCTTAATGCAAACCTGGTCGGACCACAGGAGAGGCGAGGGTTACAGGATTGATATGCTCGAGGGTGGCTGGCGAGCAAATGTAGACGGCGAGGCGCGGGCAGTCGCGTGTTGGGAATGGCAGTGGAGGTAGGCTTGACGCCGAAGAGCGGGCACATGACCGGGGTGAGCTCGCCGGCGCCGGAGAGGGTTCTACTGCGGATCTGGCGGGAGGGGGAGCTGGCGATGGAGATTGGGTGGACTAGTTGAGTGAAACGCGGGCGGGCCGTGGGGGGTGTTGGCGGCCTAGGTGAAAAGGGTGAAAAATATCCCCGGTCGCCGTGTGGAAAGGCCTATGCAAACGGTTGCCTCTAAGCACTCGTGGGCACAAAGAGAAAAATTTCGTTTGAAATGAAGACGTGAGTTCATCGCTTCACCTCTAAATTTTTTCCATGTTAAGCAATCACCATTATACCACGGGTTAGATTTGCTAGCGCATTTCAGGTCTCGTGTGCTATATTCAAGACATTTTTTGGCATTTACCATGCATTTTTGGCATATAAATCAAATCCTAGCCGGACTGCATTTCCTGTCAAAAGTGATGAGGATTGTTGTTCGATGTGGGAGCACCCAACGGTGCAGACGTACGATCCATGGGGTTTTGGTTTTGGCCAATCAGAACGCACGACTCAGATCACGCGCACAGGAAGGGGGGCATCGGCCACGGTTTGGTAGGCACACGGCTTTCGTGAGTGAACCGTGTGCTATTTGAAAATATTTACATGAACCGGAACTGCATGTGCCGTCGAAAGGGGTGAGGATCGTCGTTCGATCAAGGAGCATCCAACGGTGCAGATGTACGATCCATGGGGTTTGGGTTCTGGCCAATTAGAATGCACGACTCAGATTGCGTGCGTGGCGGGGGCGGGGGGCATCGGCCACGGTTTAGTGGACACACGTCTTTCGTGAGTGAACCGTGTGCTATTTGAAAACATTTACATTAACTAACATCATATTTTTGTTTGAATGAAAACATGAGTTAATCGTTGTGTGTCGCTTTGCAAGTTTTCATTCATTGTGCGAGAAACAGGGAAAAACTTCAAACAGTTCGGCTGCAGGGTGCGGCCAGAGCTGTAGGCCTTGTTGGTATTTTAATTTCAGGAAATGCATACTGAGTCCGGAAAATAACGAAAATCATTGTGTCACTGTGGCGTGCTCTAACGATGGCATGGAAATTTTTTGGTAAAGTTTGGAACAAGTTATGGTGCTCGCACCTTCCATACCGGAGCATCTCACAATAAGGATCATACTTTCCAAAAGGAGACGCGGCACTTCGGACTCCAAATCATCAGTTACTACATCGTTCCGCCTCAGAAAAAAATCATGGTAAACAGTCGCAGATATACCCTTGGTTTGATTTTCCGACCCATTTTCAGGTCTCGCCTGCTATGTTTAAGTCATTCTTTGCACTTACCTTCCATTTTAGTGCATATAAAGTCAAAAACCTACTACAACTACATGTGGGTGTTTTAGTTATAGGCTATACTTAGGCTACTCATAGTGGAGAGTGTCATATACTAGTATCATGCATATATATATGATACTAGTATATGATACTACCTTTAATTATACTGCATAGTATAATAGAGTAGTATCATAGACGATCATATTTATTGCCATGCATGACACAAATTAGCATTGCATTCAACATGAGACGGTATCTAAGGATATGTTACTCTAACCCTCTCTATCTTATTTAATTATTTGCCACATTAGCATACTTTCTATTTTCGAGTGCATGATATCGGCTATGATACCACCACTATAACCAGCCTTATAGTGGGGAGTATCATATAACTATAGTATCATGCATATGATACTAGTGTATGATAATACGTACGTACCTTCATAGTGCATAGTATCATAGATGACCGTATTTATGGCCATGCATGACACAAAGTAGTATAACATATTTATTATGTTACGGTATCTACCTATGTTACTTCTTTTCCACATCATCATATTTGCTATTCCCGAGTGCATGATACCAGCTATGATAACCCCACTATGGCCACCCTAAGGCTGGTCGTAATGGGAGTATCATAAGCGGTATCATACATGCCAACTACTAGACTTTTTGGATGATGTAGTGGCACACACTTAAATGAGGAAAGAGAGGGTGTGGTATCATATCATGATACCCGTATCATATTAAATGGCGTACTACTTTGTGTCTGTCGGATTTCGGGTTCCGGCAAAACCCTTGAGGTTCGAACTCTGGGGTGCGCACGAAGATCTCTCCTCCCCCTAGCTCACGCTCTCACCATGATCTCAAAGCTCAGCACGTCGAACTCAAAGAACAAGGGACACAGGTTTTATACTGGTTCGGGCCACCGATGTGGTGTAATACCCTACTCCAGTGTTGTGTGTTGGATTGCCTCGTAGGCTAAGGATGAACAATTACAAGGGAAGAACGGCCTCCTGAGGAGAGGCGTTCTAGGGCTCGACGAGCTTGTGTGGATGAGGATGATCTGAATGATCCGCCCCTTCTAAGGTGGTGGCTAGTCCTATTTATAGAGGCCCTGGTCCTCTTCCCAAATGTAGGCGGGAAGGGATCCAACAACGGCCAAATTTGAAGGGAGACAACCAGTACAAGTTATCCTGACTAAAGGTGGTCTTCGCCTGCCAAAGGCTCTGGTGGTGACGCCGTCCTGGGCTCCACGGTGACCTCTGTCCTGCCGTCCTACTGGTCTTGGTCTTCTTGCACCGACATGGAAACCTTTGCCTGATGCCTCGGGACTCCTCGCCTGCGCATGCCTCTTTAGCACCAAAGGGGAAACGAGTACACTACGCGCGCTGGCACCCGCCTGGCCTTGGTCGTCATGGCTTGCGTCACAGGAACCTCATGACGTGCCCCTTGCCTTGATCTCTCCGCCCCTCGCGAGCCAGCCTGGTGAGGCCGCCCCCAAGGAGGTCTTGTGTCGTCCGCCTCGCGAGGCTTGGCTCCTCACGAGGGTCTTGAGTGTTTGCTGGTGAAGATGGGTCGTACCAGGCCGCTGGTGGAGACACGCCGTGGGCCGCACGCAACCAAGTCTGGGGACCCCCATTCCCAAGACGCTGACAGTAGCCCCTGGGCACAAGGCGCGCTCGGACTTGGCTTCGAGGCGAAGCCAAGGGGCAAGTGCGGAGCGCCGCGGGCCCCAACAGCCTGTGGCCTCGGTTGACGCGTGGCGATTGATGGGACGTGGGCGTCTCCACTTCCCCATGCTGCCTCAGCAACTGCCCGACATGACGAGTCCCTGGTGCATGCAGAGAAAACCATCATTACCTGTGATCGTGGGGGTCGCCGGTTAGCCTTCTCCTGCTATAAATGAGGAGGGGGTGGAGCGTCCATCGCCCATCTCTTCTTGTTTCGCTCGCTTCTTGTTGCTTCATTGCTAGCACCGACACCCATGGCGCCGATACGGAGATTCTCGGCCGCAGAGAAGGGAAAAACCCCTGCGACGAGCCGGGGCCGCTTCCGCCGAAGATGAGGCTGGCCCACCACTGCGACGTAGTCGTGAGGCCGGAGGTGTCGTGGCCTTGGTATGAGCGGCCTCCCCCTGGGTATCCGCTGCCTTTGTATGCCCAAGACGAGGGCTCCGGAGGAAGAGGCGGCGACCAGCGCCGTCCACGCCGCGGCCGTGGTCGCCGCGCAGTGGTGGCGCGCGCGGTCGCCCCAGGAACCCACGCCGAGGGCTCCTCGCGCGAACTCGTGATGTGGGCGGCGATGCCTCCACGCGCTTGTATTCGCTTCCCGTGGTTCTTCTCCACCGAGATGCCGCCGAGGGGTCCCCTCGAGCAATGGCTGCAGCACGCCGAGTGCGATGCCCCAGCGACAGGGGCGGAAATTGAGGTCGTCTCCCCGGGTAAGATCGTCATGACCCACAGCTGGGGTGAGGTCGCCCGAGTTGCCGTACGGAGGGCGCCCTTGCCATCCACTTCGAGTACGATGGCGCCTCCACGATGTTCTTCAAGGTCTTCGACGAGGAAGGCTGCCGCTTGGAGTGCTGCCCTGAAGGGGGTCGCTGGGACGGTGCCACGGCTGGCCTCGCCAGTGGTTCCTCCTGCAGCAGCGGTGGCACTTGGGAGTCCAGCGACTCTCCCGAGCCCTACGAGACTCTGGAGATGAGCGACGACAGCTACGTGCCCCAGAGCTCTCGCCGTGCCCGGAGCGCGGCCGCAGCGTCCGGCCACCACTGTTGCTAATCTGGATGGGGTTGGCGCCGGCCTCCCGTGGCCCACTTTTGATGCTGGCGCCGACGGCGTTGGCGCATGTAGATAGGGCTCCTAGAAACCTCCTTCTTTTGTTCCCTACGATGAATCGGGACGGACCCCGTGGGGGCGTGTAAAGGGTCTGTAATGCCTTTTGTTGATATCATCCCTATTATGAAGATTTACGAATGCATGTCTTGCTTCGGCTCGGTCTCCCCTTTCCAACTTCACGGTACCTTGGTGCTCTACGCCGACAGGTCCCGGTCCCCAGGCAGGCTGCAGCCGCCGCTGGTATGCCAAGTCGCGATGCCGTGGATAAGGCCAGGAGGTGAGCGGCCCGAGGTCCAGTAAGAGCTCCTCAGGCGCGATGCTCAGGAGGTCCCCTTTAGCGCGCAAGCAGCTACCTAAAGGTAGGAAAGGGAGGCGATGTCACCGTAACAAGGCTGCAACAGGTGGGAATCCTATGCCGTAGCGCTTGGCCGACCCGGGTGCGAAACTTATCTTGGCAGTCCAGAGTCGATTCCTTGTGCAGCGCCAGACTCGTGCGTCGACGGCCATAGTGTAGCCAGGTTAGGCCCGCGCGGGCCTCCCCCTCTTTTTCGCGCTCTTCTCTGTGCTCTACGTCCTCGGGTCCCGGCCCTCGAGCAAGCTAAGCCACCGCTGGTATGCCAGGTCGTGGTGCCGTGGACAAGGCCAGGGGGTGAGGGCTGGAGAGCCAGTAAGAGTTCCTGAGCCGCGGTGCTCAGGAGCCCCTCCTTCAAGGCTCAAGCGAATTGCATGGGAAAAGAAGGAGCCCGCGGTGCCACCCGCTGTCGCCCTCGGGAGGTTCCTGCAGTGTTAGCACGAGGAGGGATACAAATTGCAACCACGCTTGCCGGCCTGCCACTGGTCGTTCCGCAAGAAGATGAATTCACTGAGGGCCTGGCGAGGTGACGTGCGCGGGGAGTGCCGCAAGCCAGAGCTGTACTGCCAGATTTGTCAGCGTTGCAGGGACGGACCCGAGCACAAGCGCCATGCGAGCATGAGTAGCCTCCGCTCCGGGATGAGCAAGGGGTCGATCGGCAATGCGGGCAGCCGTGGTGGTAGACAATCAAGCAGGTGATAACCATGGATAACTCATGAGAGGAAGCAAACTAGTTCATGTAGATGCAGGAACGATACATGCCACTAGGACGGACCCGAGCGGCCTGGGGATGATGCAGCCCGAGGGGCGCCCCTAGTAGAGTAAGCTAAAGATGCAAAAGGATACATGCCGCAGGGGCAGGCCCATGCGACCTGGGTATAATGCAGCCCGAGGGGCGCTCCCAGCTGAATAAACTTGGAAAATGTCACCTGGTTCCATTGTCGAAGGAGTGTTGAGGTGGCTGAAGACGCGTGATGAAGGAGCTGCTCCTAATGAGCTGCCAGGGCCCTAAGCCTCTGGAGGCTCTGCGGGCTCGGGCGGTTCCTTGAGGACCGCCACCATCTCCGCCAAGACTGTGTGGTGCCTGGCCTCCTGAGCCGCCAGGATGCTCCGTAGGTTGCGCTGGAAGGCGGCTGTGACGCTCGGCAAGCCAAATGGCATGCGAACATAGTTGTGAGGTGGATCCTCGCATCACCACACGCGCGAAGGCCAGAAACGCTCCTGAGATGCGGCCCGGTTGAGTCCTGGGATGTCGATGCAGACGCGCAGCCCGCCGTCCTCGCTAGGATGGGGAGCTGCGCCGGGTGGTGGGCGGCGGTCGTCACGCATGGCTCTTGCATCTCGTAGCTCCTGAGTGGTCTTGGTGATGAACTCTTGAGCACCAGGCGATCCTCGCCCTGCGCCCTCTTGAGGGAAACGTGCGGCAAAGCACGCCTCCACATGGTGCCTGAGCGCCTCCCTCGTGAGGTTGGCTAGGTATGAGGCCCTCTAGGAGAGATCCCCCGAACCTCACCCGAGGAAGGCGCCGGGCGCGCCTTCCTATGCGAAGGAGGGAGGCACCCAAGGTGCGGGCGCTGATCCTGAGGCAGCGCCGCTAGGGACGCCGCTCTCCTGAGGCCCTGTGTGGAGTAGTTGTTTCTTCTTCTTGGGGATGGCCTCGGGAGGGTACTGGACGCCCACGCTGTGGAGGTCTTCGATTGTCGCGGCTTGGAAGGGGCGCTCCAGGGAGCACACCACATCTCTTTCTTTATAGGGGACTGTGATGATTCCGCCGCTTCCTGGCATCTTGAGGACGATGTAGCCGTGGTGGGTCACTGCCATGAACTTGGCTAATGCTGGGTACCCAAGGATGGCGTTGTACGGCAGACGGATGTGGGCGACGTCGAAGTTGATGAGCTCGGTGCGGTAGTTGTCGCGCTGGCCGAAGGTGACAGGGAGGCGGACCTGCCCTATCGGGGTGGTGGAGCCGTCAGTCACTCCTGAGAAGGGCTTGGTAGGCTGTAGCTGATCGTATGGCACATGGAGGCTGTCAAATGTCTCGACTGACAGGACATTAAGCCCTGCACCACCGTCTATGAGGGTCTTGGTCACTTGGACGTTGCTGATGACGGGCGAGCAGAGCATCGGGAGGGCGCTAGTAGTCGCCGCGCACTTGATACGTCTCCAACGTATCTATAATTTATGAAGTATTCATGCTATTATATTATCCATCTTGAATGTTTTATGGGCTTTACTATGCACTTTTATATTATTTTTGGGACTAACCTATTGACCCAGAGCCCAGTGCCAGTTCCTGTTTTTTCCCTTGTTTCAGTGTTTCGAAGAAAAGGAATATCAAACGGAGTCGAAACAGAATGAAACCTTCTGGAGAAGTTATTTTTGGAAGGAAAGCAACCTGATAGACTTGGAGTGCACGTCAAGAAAGAAACGAGGGTGCCACGAGGTAGGGGGCGCGCCCACCCCCTACGGCGCGCCCTCCACCCTCGTGGGCCCCTCGTGGCTCCCTTGACGTATTTCTTCCGCCTATATATACCAATATACCCTAAAAAGTTCGAGGAACAAAATAGATCGGGAGTTCCGCCGCCGCAAGCCTCTATAGCCACCAAAAACCAATCGGGCCCTGTTCTGGCACCCTGCCGGAGGGGGAATCCCTCACCGGTGGCCATCTTGATCATCCCGGCGCTCTCCATGACGAGGAGGTAGTAGTTCACCCTCGGGGCTGAGGGTATGTACCAGTAGCTATGTGTTTGATCTCTCTCTCTCCTGTTCTTGATTCGGCACGATCTTGATGTATTGCGAGCTTTGCTATTATAATTGGATCTTATGTTTCTTCTCCCCCTCTACTCTCTTGTAATGGATTGAGTTTTCCCTTTGAAGTTATCTTATCAGATTGAGTCTTTAATGATTTGAGAACCCTTGATGTATGTCTTGCCGTGCGTATCTGTGGTGATAATGGGATATCACGTGATTCACTTGATGTATGTTTTGGTGATCAACTTGCGGGTTCCGCCCATGAACCTATGCATAGGGGTTGGCACACGTTTTCGTCTTGATTCTCCGGTAGAAACTTTGGGGCACTCTTTGAGGTTCTATGTGTTGGTGGAATAGATGAATCTCAGATTGTGTGATGCATATCGTATAATCATACCCACGGATACTTGAGGTGACATTGGAGTATCTAGGTGACATTAGGGTTTTGGTTGATTTGTGTCTTAAGGTGTTATTCTAGTACAAACTCTAGGGCTGTTTGTGACAATTATAGAAATAGCCCAACAGATTGATTGGAAAGAATAACTTTGAGGTGGTTTCATACCCTACCATAATCTCTTCGTTTGTTCTCCGCTATCAGTGACTTTGTACTGACTCTTTGGAGTGACTAGTGAAAGTATGAACCCTAGGCCTTGTTTCCTAGCATTGCAATACCGTTTACGCTCACTTTTATCATTAGTTACCTTGCTGTTTTTATATTTTCAGATTACGAAAACCTATATCCACCATCCATATTGCACTTGTATCACCATCTCTTCGCCGAACTAGTTCACCTATACAATTTACCATTGTATTTGGTGTGTTGGGGACACAAAAGACTCTTTGCTATTTGGTTGCAGGGTTGCTTGAGAGAGACCATCTTCATCCTACGCCTCCCACGGATTGATAAACCTTAGGTCATCCACTTGAGGGAAATTTGCTACTTTCCTACAAACGTCTGCACTTGGAGGCCCAACAACATCTACAAGAAGAAGGTTGCGTTGTAGACATCAAGCTCTTTTGTGGCGCCGTTGCCGGGTAGGTGAGTGCTTGAAGGTATATCTTTAGATCTTGCACTCGAATCTTTTTGTTTCTTGTTTTATCACTAGTTTCGTTTATAAAAGAAACCTACAAAAAAATGGAATTGAGTTTGTCTCATACGCTTCATCTTTTTAATATCTTTCGTGAGTATAATGGAAAGGAAAATTGTGCCAAAGTGTTGGAAGAAGAATGCATTAAAATGTTTGGCACTAAATCTTTGAATGATGAGCATGATTGCAATGTTGTTAGTATGAACTCCTTGAATATCCATGGTACTAACGATGATTGCACTAGTCATGATGAAAATGTCTCCTATAAACATGTCAATTTTTGTGGAGTGCATTGGGTTTGCAAGTACACACCAAATAGGGAAGATAGATATTGCAAGAGGCATAAGCATTTAGAAACTAAATGGTTGCAAGAAAGGCTAGATTTTGTGCTGAAAATTTAAATTTTCTTAGCCGTACTTGTGAACTTTGCAATGAACATGATCATTTCAGTACCCAATGCAAATTGTTTCATGATCGTATCATGTCCAAAAATTGTGATGACTTGATTTCCCTTGCACATCATAATGAACTTAGTTTGCTCTTGGGTTATGAAGAAATGAATGTATAACTAAGGATATTCCAGAATTTGCCCTTGATAGGGTTCTTCATTTTGATCTAGAAGAAATTTATATGTATTGTGCGGTGAATTGCATTGAAAATCCTTATATTGCCAATTACATAAAGAAAAGAAAACAAATATAAGATGAAGAGAATGCTAACGAAGGGGAAGATACTTCCCAATATTCTCCTATTATTTCTTATGATGAATCAGGTAACGAGGAGGAGCCTTCTATTCAACCAATCTCATTAATAAGGAGCTCCAAAAATAGGATTGAACGCACACATGGGGTGAAGAAGAAGAAAAGAAAAAGGAGGAGAGGTAAAAAGATATCTCTCCCAAATAATGTTGCCCCTATTATTGTTGTGCCTCATGAAAATGAAGATGATGCACTTGATGATGATCTCGTTATGCCTATTGCTTGTTGTGATGATTATGATTGGGAAGATAATGATACTTCTTATGATCTTGGAAATCTTTTTGGCACTTGCTAGGAATATGACAATTGCTATACTATTGGTGCTATCCATACTATTAATAATGAGAGTGATTATGCTTATGATATGAAAAGGCCCAAGCTTGGGGATGCTATGTTTGATGAAGATGATGTTTTTGAGAATATATTTCTGAAATTAATGTTTGTCCCAAGCTTGGGGATGCTATGTTTAATGAAGATGATATTTTTAGCCTCCCAAGTTTTGATATGCAAAGTTGTTATGATGATAGCATGCCTTCTACCTATGATGATTATAATGATGAAAGTGCATTTGGAAGAGTGTCAACTTTAGGAAGTAATGATCCCACTATTTTGGAGGATGTTGAATCTTATAATATTTATGAAAGTGGATTTGGAGAGGTCATGACTTTATTTAGTGATGTATCCACTATTTCGGAAGAGGTTTCAATTGATTATGATGAGAACAAAGTTGCTACTTATGATGATTATTGTGATGAAACTTATGCTATAAAGAGTAGTGATGATTATATTTATAGAACTTGTCATGATTATGAGTACCCTTTCTCTGAACATTACTATTTTAATGTGGAAACAATTTATAGTATTCAAGTCTCTTATGATACTCCCACTATTCCGAATGAGAAGAATTTTGCTTATGTGGAGAGTAATAAAATTTCTATGCTTGTAGATCATGAAAAGAATGCTTTAGGATCTGGTTATATTTTTGAATTCATTCATGATGCTATTGAAAGTTATTATGAGGGAGGAATGTATGCTTGTAGGAATTGCAATAATATCAAGTTTCCTCTCTATGTGCTTAAAGTTTTGAAGTTATGCTTGTTTTGCCTTCCTATGCTAGTTGATTATTGTTCCCATAAGTTGTTTGCTCACAAAATCCCTATGCATAGGAAGTGGGTTAGACTTAAATGTGCCAGTCATATTCTTCATGATGCTCTCTTTATGTTTCAATTCTTATGTTTTATGTGAGCATCATTGAAATCATCATGCCTAGCTAGGGGCGTTAAACGATAGCGCTTGTTGGGAGGCAACCCAACTTTATTTTAGTTTATTGCTTTTTGGTCCTGTTTAGGAATAAATAATCCATCTAGCTTCTGGTTAGATGTGGTTTTGTGTTTTAATTAGTGTTTGTGGCAAGTAGAACCTTTGGGAAGACTTGGGTGATGTCTTTATGATCATGCTGTAAAAAACAGAAACTTTAGCACTCACGAAATTAGCTTCAACTTTTTACTGGAGAGTGATATTTAGTTGATTCTTTTTGAATATCATTACTAAACAAATTACTCAGGTCCACCAATTTAGTTTAGAATTTTTGGAGTTCCAGAAGTTTGAGTTTGATACAGATTACTACAGACTGTTCTGTTTTTGACAGATTCTGTTTTCTATGTGTTGTTTGCTTATTTTGATGACTCTATGGCTAGTAAAATAGTTTATAAACCATAGAGAAGTTGGAATACAGTAGGTTTAACACCAATATAAATAAAGAATGAGTTCATTATAGTACCTTGTTTTGTTTGCTTGTTTTGTTTTCTTTCGCTAACGGAGCTCACGAGATTTTCTGTTAAGTTTTGTGTTGTGAAGTTTTCAAGTTTTGGGTAAAGATTCGATGGACTATGGAATAAGGAGTGGCAAGAGCCTAAGCTTGGGGATGCCCAGGGCACCCCAAGGTAATATTCAAGGACAACCAAGAGCCTAAGCTTGGGGATGCCCCGGAAGGCATCCCCTCTTTCGTCTACTTCCATCGGTAACTTTACTTGGAGCTATATTTTTTTTCACCACATGATATGTGTTTTGCTTGGAGCGTCATGTCATTTTCTTTAGCTTTGCTTGCTGTTTGAATAAAATACCAAGATCTGGAATTATTAAATGAGACAGAGTCTTCACAGTGCTACATAATTATTTAACTACTCATTGATCTTCACTTATATCTTTTTGGAGTAGTTCGTCATTACTCGTGTGCTTCACTTATATCCTATGAGTAAATGGTTGCATAATTTGAATGTCACAAATCTGAAATTATATATGTTTCATATGCTTTTCCCATGGGGATTAATGCCTTCACATATAAGAAGTAGAGGTGGTAAATTTATTGAAGGTTAGCAAACATTGTATTGGTCACTTGAACAATTCATGAAAGAATATTGAAGGAAGAGACATTTCACATATAATACTATCTTGGACATCTTCTATGATTGCGAGCCCCATTAATTATTTTCGAACCTGAGCAAATTAGTTGAAGTTGCACAAGGAAGACAACATAATGAGTTATGCTTGGGTATATTTGTATAGAAGTTATACTGTTAATGATCCTCTAACATGTGGTGCTTGCTATTTAGAATCCTTTGCTAGCCAAAATATCTGTACTAAGCGGGAATACTGCTTGTGCATCCAAATTCCTTGAACCAAGTTTCTTCCATGAGTGTCCACCATATCTACCTATATGCGGTATTTACCTTCAAATAATAATCTGTTTTGTATGCCCGAATCGCTCATGTAGCGACTACGGGTTAGCAGTATCTTCCATGCTAGATGGGTTATTCTCACGATGAGTGGACTCCGCTCATCATTCACGAGAAAATGGCTGGTAACCGGGATGCCCAGTCCCATGATCAAAAAGATCAAAATCAAATAAAAAATAATTGCAAACAAAACTCCCCTAGGTTTGATGTTAGTTGGAGGCACCCGTTGTTTCGGGCAAGCCATGGATTGATGATTGTAGGTGGAGGGGGAGTAAAAATCTTTACCTTTCTGTTTGGGAACCGCCTATAATGTATTTAGTATGGAAGATATTGGGAACTCTAGGTCATTATTTTGACAATGAAAGCATACCTCTCAAAATTATTTTCATCTTTGTTTTTGCTCCGAGCTCTCACACCTCTACAAATCCCTGCTTCCCTCTGCGAAGGGCCTATCTTTTACTTTTATGCAAGAGTCAGTAGTATTCCTTCTCATTCCAACCTACTCTTTAGATTGGCAAGCATCATATGATGGAAAGATCTAAGCATATATGGCCATTCAAATATATGTGAGCATGAATTATTACTGTTGACATTACCCTTGAGGTAAAAGGTTGGGAGGCGAAACATTAAGCCCCTATCTTTCTCTGTGTTCGATGAGTACTATTTGTTCTAAAAATATGCTTTGAGTGGTAGCAATCATGGAAGACTAAATGATAGTTGAGTATGTGGAGTTTGCTAAATCAAAGCTCTGACATAGACTCTTCCTGAAAATAAGATGAATTGTAATTGTTTGATGACTAATACACGGTTTGTTTGTTTTCAAGAAAGTATATGATCCATAATTTAACATGTGAATAGTTTGTTACTTGATCATGCAAAGTTCTATGAGTTGAGCTACTGTTATGACATATAATGATGCTAGAAAAGGTGATTGAAATTATCATTGATCAAACTTATGCACCTGCTAGCATTCACACTTCATAAATTCTTTCTTTTATCATTTACCTACTCGAGGACGAGCAGGAATTATGCTTGGGGATGCTGATACGTCTCCAACGTATCTATAATTTATGAAGTATTCATGCTATTGTATCATCCATCTAGGATGTTTTATGGGCTTTATTATGCACTTTTATATTATTTTTAGGACTAACCTATTGACCCAGAGCCCAGTGCCAGTTCCTGTTTTTCCCTTGTTTTAGTGTTTCGAAGAAAAGGAATATCAAACGGAGTCGAAACAGAATGAAACCTTCTTGAGAAGTTATTTTTGGAAGGAAAGCAACCTGATAGACTTGGAGTGCACGTCAAGAAAGAAACGAGGGAGCCACGAGGTAGGGGGGCGCGCCCACCCCCCTAGGGCGCGCCCTCCACCCTTGTGGGCCCCTCGTGGCTCCCTTGACGTATTTCTTCCGCCTATATATACCAATATACCCTAAAAACTTCGGGGAATAGAATAGATCGGGAGTTCCGCCGCCGCAAGCCTCTATAGCCACGAAAAACCAATCGGGACCCTGTTTTGGCACCCTGCCGGAGGGGGAATCCCTCACTGGTGGCCATCTTCATCATCCCGGCGCTCTCCATGACGAGGAGGGAGTAGTTCACCTTCGGGCCTGAGGGTATGTATCAGTAGCTTTGTGTTTGATCTCTCTCTCTCGTGTTCTTTATTCGGCACGATCTTTGCTATTATAGTTGGATCTTATGTTTCTTCTCCCCCTCTACTCTCTTGTAATGGATTGAGTTTTCCCTTTGAAGTTATCTTATCGGATTGAGTCTTTAATTATTTGAGAACACTTGATGTATGTCTTGTCGTGCGTATCTGTGGTGACAATGGGATATCACGTGATTCACTTGATGTATGTTTTGGTGATCAACTTGCGGGTTCCGCCCATGAACCTATGCATAGGGGTTGGCACACGTTTTCGTCTTGATTCTCCGGTAGAAACTTTGGGGCACTCTTTGAGGTTCTATGTGATGGTTGAATAGATGAATCTCAGATTGTGTGATGCATATTGTATAATCATACCCACGGATACTTGAGGTGACATTGGAGTATCTAGATGACATTAGGGTTTTGGTTGATTTGCGTCTAAAGGTGTTATTCTAGTACGAACTCTAGGGCTGTTTGTGACACTTATAGGAATAGCCCAACGGATTGATTGGAAAGAATAACTTTGAGGTGGTTTCGTACCTTACCATAATCTATTCGTTTGTTCTCCGCTATTAGTGACTTTGGAGTGACTCTTTGTTGCATGTTGAGGGATAGTTATATGATCCAATTATGTTATTATTGTTGAGAGAACTTGCACTAGTGAAAGTATGAACTCTAGGCCTTGTTTCCTAGCATTGCAATACCGTTTACGCTCACTTTTATCATTAGTTACCTTGCTGTTTTTATATTTTCAGATTATAAAAACCTATATCCACCATCTATATTGCACTTGTATTACCATCTCTTCGCCGAACTAGTGCACCTATACAATTTACCTTTGTATTGGGTGTGTTGGGGACACAAGAGACTCTTTGCTATTTGGTTGCAGGGTTGCTTGAGAGAGACCATCTTCATCCTACACCTCCCACGGATTGATAAACCTTAGGTCATCCACTTGAGGGAAATTTGCTACTGTCCTACAAACCTCTACACTTGGAGGCCCAACAACGTCTACAAGAAGAAGGTTGCGTAGTAGACATCACACTTGAGCTGGTCCGACGAGCTGAAGGTGATGGCGCACCTGGACCACCTCAGCGGGCGCATGCCCTCGAGCCTGGGAAAGCCACGTTGACCTCGCGAGCAAACAGCTTGAAGACGCGTCGGGCTGCTGGGGCCTGAGCTCCGCCCTAGATGCAGGCGATAGCGCGTGGTTCCTGGAAGCCCCCCAGCCCCCTCGTCCTGATGGTGGTCATCGTTCCTTCTTGGTGGTGGCGGCAGTGGAGGGAGACCAGCATTGCCCTAAGGGCGGCCCTCACGAGGCTGATCCCTCGATGCACCCTCACGAGGCTTGTCCTGCTAGCGGTCCTCACAAGGCCAGTTGCGCCACTCCTGGCGGGGGCTGCGATCGTCCCAGCGTCCTCCACTTCGTCCTCCTCAGCCATAGCCCCGGTCATTGCGCTCGGGGCGTCGACCGAAGCGTCCATCTCAAATGGCCCTGAGCTCTTGATAGTCGTTGGTGTTGTGGCTATGCATGTTGTTTAAGGCGCAGAACGGACGGCTGCTCTTGGACGACTCGGGGTGGTCCCGGCCGCGCTTCGTGTCTGGCTCTGCCGCGAGCACGGCCACCCCCTTGCGCTTCACGTCCTTGGCCTTGGCTTTCTTCTCCTCTGGGTCGCCGAGGGAAACGCACCCTTCCTCAGCTCTTGCGCACTTGTTCGCCATGTTGAACAGCTCCAGAGCCGTGCATAGCTCGTCGTATATGGCGAGCTCCTCCTTCATCTTGACATCGCGGACGCCATCGAAAAATGCTAGGATGATGGCCTCGTCCGTCACCTTGGGGATCTTGAGGCGAACGTTGTTGAAGCGTTGGATGTACTTCTGCAAGGTCTCTCCCGGCTGTTGCTTGATGCGGCGCAGGTCACCCGCGGCCGGAGGGCGGTCGCGAGTGCCCTGGAAGTTGGCGACGAAGCGGTCATGTATCTCACCCCAGGAAGAGATCGACCCCGGGGGCAAGTTCAGGAGCCACGAGGGAGCACCATCCTTGAGAGCCATGGGGAACCAGTTCGCCATGACTTTCTCATCGCCGTTGGCCGCCTCGATGCTCAGCTCGTAGAGCTGCAAGAACTCCGCAGGGTCGGGGGTGCCTTCGTAGCGAGGAGGCAGGTCTGGCTTGAACTTACCCGGCCAGACGACGCTACGCAGCTCTGGAGTGAAGGCGCGGCAGCCTCCTGTGGCCACCGGGGCCCTTTGAGAGGAAGAGCCTGCCTCGATGTCCATGCACCATCACCGCAGGCGGCACGCGGTCTTGTGGTGGTGGCGCCGTGAGAGCAGGAGCGTTTTCTTGCGGCCGGGGAACCTCTTGGTAGCTTCCTTCTTATCGCGCGGGCGCCCGGCGCGGTGGGTCGCGCCGGGGGGCCGTGCACCTCGGCGCCAGAGCGCCGTCTTGGTCCGGAGATGGTGGAGGCGCTCCGTGAGCCACGTCGCCCGTGGCTGGCGGAGGGTGAGGCAGCAAGAGGGACGGTGCGGGAGATCCCCCAGCGGCGCTGACGAGCTCGGCGATGCGGTCCAACCAGTCCTCGTAGAGGTCGTCGACCGGGTGGTAGCACAGGAGCTCGCGTGCCATGAGCAGAGCGTCATGTGCGGCCGTCGGTGCGCGACGAGCGTGAGACGCTGAGCCGGCTGGAGTCAGCGACGGGGTAGCGGTGCGGCCATCTCGCCGCACAGAGGGGTGCAACGAAGATGGTTGCTGCTCGTTTCCCGCCGGGCTAGTGGCGGCGTTTGCGGTGGGTGACAGAGAACGACGGGGAGGCCCGCCGACAGGAGCTGTCTGAGCGACACGAGCGGCGAGGGCGGCCCGACGCTCGGCGCAGGCTCGACGTGTGTCTGCCATGGATGCGGTGGAGCGGTGGAACATGGATCGACGGAAGGAAAGCTTCAGCACACCCCTACCTGGCATGCCAAATGTCGGATTTCGGGTTCTAGCAAAACCCTTGAGGTTCCAACTCTACGGTGCGCATGAAGATCTCTCCTCCCCCTAGGTCACGCTCTCACCATGATCTCAAAGCTCAGCATGTCGAACTCGAAGAACAAGGGACACAGGGTTTATACTGGTTCGGGCCACCGATGTTGTGTAATACCCTACTCCAGTATGGTGTGGTGGATTGCCTCGTAGGCTAAGGATGAACAAGTACAAGGGAAGAACATCCTCGTGAGGAGAGGCTTTCTTGAGCTCGATGAGCTTGTGTGGATGAGGATGATCTGAATGATCCACCCCTTCTAAGGTGGTGGCTAGTCCTATTTAAAGATGGCCTAGTCCTCTTCACAAATGTAGGCGGGAAGGGATCCAACGACGGACGAATTTGAAGGGAGACAACTAGTACAAGTTATCCTCACTAAAGGTGGTCTTCGCCTGCCAAACGCTCTGGTGGTGACGCCGTCCTGGGCTCCACAGTGACCTCCGTCCTGCCGTCCTGCTGGTCTTGGTCTTGTTGCACCGATATGGAAACCTTTGCCTGATGTCTCGGGACTCCTCGCCTGCGCCTGCCTCTTTAGCACCAAAGAGGAAACGAGTACACTGCGCACGCTGGCGCCCGCCTGGCCTTGGTCGTCATGGCTTCCGTCACAGGAACCTCGCGAGGTGCCCCTTGCCTTGATCTCTCCGCCCCTCGCGAGCCATCCTGGTGAGGCCGCCCTCGAGGAGGTCTTGTGTCGTCCGCCTCGCGAGGCTGGCCCCTCGCGAGGGTCTTGAGTGTTTGCTGGTTAAGATGGGCCGTACCAGGCCGCTGGTGGAGCCACGTCATGGGTCGCAGGGAGGCAAGTATGGGGACCCCCGTTCCCATGACGCCGACAGTGTCATGCATGGCAATTAAAAAGGCAACCTAAGATACTAACTTATGATACTATTTGTGCATTACGGTGGTAGTATCATATACTATAGTATAATATGCATGATACTAGTATATCATAAGGCTGGTTGTAAGGCCCCTCCCAAAGCTTCATCTTGTACATGTGCTAAGGCTGCCATGTAGGCAAAAAATCTGATGTGGCAAGGTAATTAAGAGGAGAGAGATGAGTGTGGTGACCCCAGGAAGAAACAATGCCAAGCGCGAGAACCTAGGCAAAACACTTAAATGGAAGAATCCCAGCAATGCATGAAGAACTTTTTCGTTGCAAAATCATTAAATGAAGGATACCTAGCTGATGGTGTCCTGGACTAGGGGGTACTCACCACATCATCTCCCAACTAGGTGGATCGGGCTGAGGACCCCCATGGCGGTTCACTCATGGGCCACTTCGGGAAGCCCATGCCGCATACAAGGAGTATTCCACAAGACTTGGCGATCAAGACAAGGACTCCTCTCCACCAACGTATTCGGCTAGGACTCTTGTTATCCTAGGCCTCTGGTACATTATATAAGCCATGGCTAGGCTAGTCGATAGATTATTATGACATTACTCATCATACCTCTAGGGTTTAGACCACAACACATCATCTCGAGGTGGATCAACTCTTGTAATCCTTATATTCATCAAGATCAATCAAGCAGGAAGTAGGGTATTACCTCGGTAGAGAGGGCCCGAACCTGGGTAAACATCATGTCCCCTGTCTCCTGTTAACCATCAATCCTAGATCCACAGCTCGGGACCCCCTACCCGAGATCTATCGGTTTTGACACTGACACTAGCACCAACAAGTTAAGAACCTATGCATTTGGGATCTTTAGTTGCTAAAGTATTTAACATGCTTAGCACCTCATGTAAGCACCAATGCATTGAAAGCAGCCTAATGGGGAGTATCATATACTAGTATCATGCATATGATACTAGTATATGACACTGCCTCTGTAATGCGCGCATAGTATCATAAGTTAGTATCATGTAGTATTTTATTTATTGTCATGCATGGCACATAGTAGCATAGCATTTATTATGATACAGTATCATGATATGATACTTAACCCTCTCTTTCTTCATTTAATTCTATGACAGCTCATCAAAATTGCCTTGTTGGCAGGCATGATACTAGCTATGATACTCCCATTATGATCAGCCTAGCAATACAAATCATTTGTGCGTCGCTTTGTGAGTTTTCATCGGTTTGTTCGAGAAGCGAAGAGAAGTTTGAAACATTTCGGCTGCGAGGTGCGGCCACTGGAGTAGGCCTAGTTGGTATATTAATCACAGGAAATTTAGATGGAGTTCGGACATCATCAAAATTGATGTGTGCCCATGGCGTGCTCTCACAACAACGTGGAAAAAATTGGTAAAGTGTGGCAGAAGTTTTGATGATCTCTCCTTCCAAACTGGAGCATCCCACATGAAGGATCATGGTTTCCAAAAGGAGACGTGTCAATTCAAACTCCAGTGGCCAGTGACTTCATCGTTTGGCCTCATAAAAATTTCCATGGTATGCAATCACCATTATACCACGGGCTTGATTTTCTGGCGCATTTCAGGTATCGTTAGCTATATTAAAGACATTTTTTGAGTTTAACATGCATTTTGTGCATAAAAATAAAATTACAACCGGAACTGCATGTGTTGTCGAAAGGGATGAGGATCGCCGTTCGATCTGGGAGCATCCAATGGTGCAGACGTACGATCGGTGGGGTTTCGGTTCTGGCCAATCAGAAAGCATGACTCAGATCGCGGGCGGGGTTTGGCCGGCACACGGCTTTCATCAACGAACCCTGTGCTATTCGCAAACCAGATTGCATATTTTTGTTCACACATACTGTAGTGAGATCAATTGATTGTGCTACCTCTATGATATAATAATGATAACAATAAAAAGCAGTTCATATTCGTTGCCTTAGCTGACAGCATATCAAGGGTTCTTACATCAAGAGAAAACTAGGCATAACTCACAAATTTAGTACACGCGATAGTTCTAAATTGAACGAATTAAGTTGCAGGGTAGGCATAAAGACTAGTCTTACGACTTAATTCCGATGTAGATGGGGGAACTGGGATCATTACGTTGACCCCGAATGAACTTGGGTTTTTTGATGATTTTACGCTGCTCTGTTACACGGGTGTGTGATCCCTTGGTTGGCAACTCAGCAAATTCATCGTACTCGTCCTGATCGGCAACATCCTCGACAGCCAGTACCCTCCTTTTCCCATGCGTCACTACATGGCAGTTCTTATGCAAGGGGTCTTCCGCAAAGAAAATCTGGGTAGCATCGCTGGCAAGAATGAATGGGTCCGCGTGATATGCCATCGTTGTCTTGTTAACGTAGGTCTTCCCGTAATCATCAACCCTTACATGACCAAGAGGGATCCATGCGCACCTGAATAATTGTAGGGGAACGTAGTAATTTCAAAAAATTTCCTACGCACACGCAAGATCATGGTGATGCATAGCAACGAGAGGGGAGAGTGTTGTCCACGTACCCTCGTAGACCGACAGCGGAAGCGTTATCACAACGCGGTTGATGTAGTCGTACGTCTTCATGATCCGACCGATCAAGTACCGAACGCACGGCACCTCCGAAGTTCTACACACGTTCAGCTCGATGACGTCCCTCGAACTCCGATCCAGCCGAGTGTTGAGGGAGAGTTTCGTCAGCACGACGGCGTGGTGACGATGATGATGTTCCACCGACGCTGGGCTTCGCCTAAGCTCCGCGACGGTATTATCGAGGTGTAATCTGGTGGAGGGGGGCACCGCACACGGCTAAACTATCGTATATCAAGTGTGTATAGAGGTGCCCCCCTGCCCCCGTATATAAAGGAGCAAGGGGGAGGCCGGCTGCCTATGGGCGCGCCAAGGAGAGGGGGGAGTGCTCCTCCTAGTAGGAGTAGGACTCCCCTTTCCTAGTCCTACTAGGAAAAGAAGGGGGAAGGAAAGAGAGGGAGAGGGAGAGGGAAAGGGGGCTGCGCCCCCCTCTCCTAGTCCAACTAGGACTCCTCCTAGGAGGGGGCGCACCACCTCCTGGCTGCTGCCCTCTCTCTCCCCTCAAGGCCCACTAAGGCCCAATACTTCCCCGGGGGGTTCCGATAACCCTCCGGCACTCCGGTTTAATCCGAAACTTCTCCGGAACACTTCCGGTGTCCGAATATAGTCGTCCAATATATCAATCTTTACGTCTCGACCATTTCGAGACTCCTCGTCATGTCCGTGATCACATCCGGGACTCCGAACAACCTTCGGTACATCAAAACATATAAACTCATAATAAAACTGTCATCGTAACTTCAAGCGTGCGGACCCTTTGGGTTCGAGAACAATGTAGACATGACCGAGACACCTCTCCGGTCAATAACCAATAGCGGGACCTGGATGCCCATATTGGCTCCCACATATTCTACGAAGATCTTTATCGGTCAGACCGCATAACAACATACGTTGTTCCCTTTGTCATCGGTATGTTACTTGCCCGAGATTCGATCGTCGGTATCTCGATACCTAGTTCAATCTCGTTACCGGCAAGTCTCTTTACTCGTTCCGTAATACATCATTCCGCAACTAACTCATTAGTCACAATGCTTGCAAGGCTTATAGTGATGTGCATTACCGAGTGGGCCCAGAGATACCTCTCCGACAATCGGAGTGACAAATCCTAATCTCGAAATACGCCAACCCAACAAGTACCTTTGGAGACACCTGTAGAGCACCTTTATAATCACCCAGTTACGTTGTGACGTTTGGTAGCACACAAAGTGTTCCTCCGGTAAAGGGGAGTTGCATAATCTCATAGTCATAGGAACATGTATAAGTCATGAAGAAAGCAATAGCAACATACTAAACGATCGGGTGCTAAGCTAACGTAATGGGTCATGTCAATCACGTCATTCTCCTAATGAGGTGATCCCGTTAATCAAATGACAACTCATGTCTATGGCTAGGAAACATAACCATCTTTGATTAACGAGCTAGTCAAGCAGAGGCATACTAGTGACACTTTGTTTGTCTATGTATTCACACATGTATTATGTTTCCGGTTAATACAGTTCTAGCATGAATAATAAACATTTATCATGATATAAGGAAATATATAATACTTTATTATTGCCTATAGGGCATATTTCCTTCAGCCTCCCACTTGCACTAGAGTCAATAATCTAGATTACATAGTAATGATTCTTACACCCATGGAGTCTTGGTGCTGATCATGTTTTGCTCGTGGAAGAGGCTTAGTCAACGGATCTGCTACATTCAGATCTGTATGTATCTTGCAAATTTCTATGTCTCCCACCTGGACTAAATCCTGGATGGAATTGAAGCGTCTTCTGATGTGCTTGGTTCTCTTGTGAAATCTGGATTCCTTTGCTAAGGCAATTGCACTAGTATTATCACAAAAGATTTTCATTGGTCCCGATGTACTAGGTATGACACCTAGATCGGATATGAACTCCTTCATCCAGACTCCTTCATTCGCTGCTTCCGAAGCAACTATGTATTCCGCTTCACACGTAGATCCCGCCACGACACTTTGCTTGGAACTGCACCAACTGACAGCTCCACCGTTCAATGTAAATACGTATCCGGTTTGCGATTTCGAATCGTCCGGATCAGTGTCAAAGCTTGCATCAACGTAACCCCTTACGATGAGTTCTTTGTCACCTCCATATACGAGAAACATATCCTTAGTCCTTTTCAGGTATTTCAGGATGTTCTTGACCGCTATCCAGTGATCCACTCCTGGATTACTTTGGTACCTCCCTGCTAAACTTATAGCTAGGGACACATCAGGTCTGGTACACAGCATTGCATACATGATAGAGCCTATGGCTGAAGCATAGGGAACATCTTTCATCTTCGCTCTATCTTCTGCAGTGGTCGGGCATTGAGTCTTACTCAATCTCACACCTTGTAGTACAGGCAAGAACCCTTTCTTTGCTTGATCCATTTTGAACTTCTTCAAAACTTTGTCAAGGTATGTGCTTTGTGAATGTCCAATTAAGCATCTTGATCTATCTCTATAGATCTTAATGCTTAATATATATGCAGCTTCACCGAGATCTTTCATTGAAAAACTCTTATTCAAGTATCCCTTTATGCTATCCAGAAATTCTATATCATTTCCAATCAGTAATATGTCATTCACATATAATATCAGAAATGCTATCGAGCTCCCACTCACTTTCTTGTATCAAAGCGTTTATTCCAACTCCGAGAGGCTTGCACCAGTCCATAAATGGATCGCTGGAGCTTGCACACTTTGTTAGCTCCCTTTGGATCGACAAAACCTTCCGGTTGCATCATATACAACTCTTCTTCCAGAAATCCATTCAGGAACGCAGTTTTGACATCCATTTGCCAAATTTCATAATCATAAAATGCGGCAATTGCTAACATGATTCGGACAGACTTAAGCATCGCTACGGGTGAGAAGGTCTCATCGTAGTCAATTCCTTGAACTTGTCGAAAACCTTTCACAACAAGTCGAGCTTTATAGATAGTAACATTACCATCAGCGTCAGTCTTCTTCTTGAAGATCCATTTATTTTCAATGGCTTGCCAACCATCGGGCAAGTCAACCAAAGTCCATACTTTGTTCTCATACATGGATCCCATCTCGGATTTCATGGCTTCAAGCCATTTTGCGGAATCTGGGCTCACCATCGCTTCTTCATAGTTCGTAGGTTCGCCATGGTCTAGTAACATGACCTCCAGAACAGGATTACCGTACCACTCTGGTGCGGATCTTGATCTAGTTGACCTACGAAGTTCAGTAATAACTTGATCTGAAGTATCATGATCATTATCATTAACTTCCTCACTACTTGGTGTAGGTGTCGCAGAAACTGATCTCTGCGATGATCTACTTTCCAATAAGGGAGCAGGTACAGTTACCTCATCAAGTTCTACTTTCCTCCCACTCACATCTTTCGAGAGAAACTCCTTCTCTAGAAAGGATCCATTTCTAGCAACGAATATCTTGCCTTCGGATCTGTGATAGAAGGTGTACCCAACGGTCTCCTTTGGGTATCCTATGAAGACACATTTCTCCGATTTAGGCTCGAGCTTATCAGGTTGAAGTTTCTTCACATAAGCATCGCAACCCCAAACTTTAAGATACGACAACTTTGGTTTCTTGCCAAACCATAGTTCAAAAGGCGTCGTCTCAACGGATTTCGATGGTGTCCTATTTAGAGTGAATGCAGCTGTCTCTAAAGCATAACCCCAAAACGATAGCGGTAAATCAGTAAGAGACATCATAGTTCGCACCATATCTACTAAAGTACGATTACGACGTTCAGACACACCATTGCGCTGTGGTGTTCCGGGTGGCGTGAGTTGCGAAACTATTCCGCATTGTTTCAAATGTAGACCAAACTCGTAACTCAAATATTCTCCTCCACGATCAGATCGTAGGAATTTTATTTTCTTGTTACGATGATTTTCAACTTCACTCTGAAATTCTTTGAACTTTTCAAATGTTTCAGACTTATGTTTCATTAAGTAGATATACCCATATCTCCTCAAATCATCTGTGAAGGTGAGAAAATAACGATATCCGCCACGAGTTTCAATATTCATCGGACCACATACATCTGTATGTATGATTTCCAACAAATCTGTTGCTCTCTCCATAGTTCCGGAGAACGGTGTTTTGGTCATCCTGCCCATAAGGCACGGTTCGCAAGTACCAAGTGATTCAAAATCAAGTGATTCCAAAATTCCATCAGTATGGAGTTTCTTCATGCGCTTTACACCGATATGACCCAAACGGCAGTGCCACAAATAAGTTGCACTGTCATTATTAACTCTGCATCTTTTGGCTTCAACATTATGAATATGTGTATCACTACTATCGAGATTCATTAAAAATAGACCACTCTTCAAGGGTGCATGACCATAAAAGATATTATTCATATAAATAGAACAACCATTATTCTCTGATTTAAATGAATAACCGTCTCGCATTAAACAAGATCCAGATATAATGTTCATGCTCAACGCTGGCACCAAATAACAATTATTTAGGTCTAAAACTAATCCCGAAGGTAGATGTAGAGGTAGCGTGCCGACGGCGATCACATCGACTTTGGAACAATTTCCCACGCGCATCGTCACCTCGTCCTTAGCCAAACTTCGCTTAATCCATAGCCCCTGTTTCGAGTTGCAAATATTAGCGACCGAACCAGTATCAAATACCCAGGTGCTACTGCGAGTATTAGTAAGGTACACATCAATAACATGTATATCACATATACCTTTGTTAACCTTGCCATCCTTCTTATCCGCCAAATACTTGAGGCAGTTCCGCTTCCAGTGGCCAGTCTGCTTACAGTAGAAGCACTCAGTTTCAGGCTTAGGTCCAGACTTGGATTTCTTCTCCTGAACAGCAACTTGCTTGCTATTCTTCTTGAAGTTCCCTTTCTTCTTCCCTTTGCCCTTTTTCTTGAAACTAGTGGTTTTACTGACCATCAACACCTGATGCTCCTTTTTGATTTCTACCTCCGCTGCCTTTAGCATTGCGAAGAGCTCGGGAATCGTCTTATCCATCCCTTGCATGTTATAGTTCATCACGAAGCTCTTGTAGCTTGGTGGTAGTGATTGAAGAATTCTGTCAATGACGCAATCATCCGGAAGTTGAACTCCTAGTTGAATCATTATACCCAGATATTCTGAGTATATGCTCACTGACAGAACTATTCTCTTCCATCTTGCAGCTATAGAACTTATTGGAGAGTTCATATCTCTCAATCCGGGCATTTGCTTGAAATATTAACTTCAACTCCTGGAACATCTCATATGCTCCATGACATTCAAAACGTCGTTGAAGTCCCGGTTCTAAGCCGTAAAGCATGGCACACTGAACTATTGAGTAGTCATCAGCTTTGCTTTGCCAGACGTTCATAACTTCTGGCGTAGCTCTTGCAGGAGGCCTGGCACCTAGCGATGCTTCCAGGACGTAATTCTTCTGTGCAGCAATGAGGATAATCCTCAAGTTACGGACCTAGTCCGTGTAATTGCTACCATCATCTTTCAACTTAGCTTTCTCAAGGAACGCATTAAAATTCAACGGAACAACAGCACGGGCCATATATCTACAATTAACATAGACAAGCAAGATACTATCAGGTACTAAGTTCATGATAAATTTAAGTTCAATTAATCATATTACTTAAGAACTCCCACTTAGATAGACATCTCTCTAATCATCTAAGTGATTACGTGATCCAAAGCAACTAAACCATGTCCGATTAACACGTGAGATGGAGTAGTTTCAATGGTGAACATCACTATGTTGATCATATCTACTATATGATTCACGCTCGACCTTTCGGTCTCTGTGTTCCGAGGCCATATCTGTACATATGCTAGGCTCGTCAAGTTTAACCTGAGTATTCCGCGTGTGCAACTGTTTTGCACCCGTTGTATTTGAACGTAGAGCCTATCACACCCGATTAACACGTGGTGTCTCAGCACGAAGAACTTTCGCAATGGTGCATACTCAGGGAGAACACTTTTGTCTTGAAATTTTAGTGAGAGATCATCTTATAATGCTACCGTCAAACAAAGCAAGATAAGATGCATAAAGGATTAACATCACATGCAATCAATATAAGTGATATGATATGGCCATCATCATCTTGTGCTTGTGATCTCCATCTCCGAAGCACCGTGCTTGTGATCTCCATCTCCGAAGCACCATCATGATCACCATCGTCACCAGCTCGACACCTTGATCTCCATCGTAGTATCATTGTCGTCTCGCCAACTTATTGCTTTTACGACTATCGCTACCGCTTAGTGATAAAGTAAAACTATTACATGGCGATTGCATCTCATACAATAAAGCGACAACCATATGGCTCCTGCCAGTTGCCGATAACTCGGTTACAAAACATGATCATCTCATACAACACATTATATCACATCATGTCTTGACCATATCACATCACAGCATGCCCTGCAAAAACAAGTTAGACGTCCTCTACTTTGTTGTTGCATGTTTTACGTGGCTGCTACGGGCTTAGCAAGAACCGTTCTTACCTACGCATCAAAACCACAACGATAGTTTGTCAAGTTGGTGCTGTTTTAACCTTCGCAAGGACCGGGCGTAGCCACACTCGGTTCAACTAAAGTGAGAGAGACAGACACCCGCCAGTCACCTTTAAGCAACGAGTGCTCCGAACGGTGAAACCAGTCTCGCGTAAGCGTACACGTAATGTCGGTCCGGGCCGCTTCATCTCACAATACCGCTGAACCAAAGTATGACATGCTGGTAAGCAGTATGACTTATATCGCTCACAACTCACTTGTGTTCTACTCGTGCATAGCATCAACGCATAAAACCAGGCTCGGATGCCACTGTAGGGGAACGTAGTAATTTCAAAAAAATTCCTACGCACACGCAAGATCATGGTGATGCATAGCAACGAGAGGGGAGAGTGTTGTCCACGTACCCTCGTAGACCGACAGCGGAAGCGTTATCATAACGCGGTTGATGTAGTCGTACGTCTTCACGATCCGACCGATCAAGTACCGAACGCACGGCACCTCCGAAGTTCTACACACGTTCAGCTCGATGACGTCCCTCGAACTCCGATCCAGCCGAGTGTTGAGGGAGAGTTTCGTCAGCACTACGGCGTGGTGACGATGATGATGTTCCACCGACGCTGGGCTTCGCCTAAGCTCCGTGACGGTATTATCGAGGTGTAATCTGGTGGAGGGGGGCACAGCACACGGCTAAAATATCGTATACCCCCGTATATAAAGGAGCAAGGGGGAGGCCGGCTGCCTATGGGCGCGCCAAGGAGAGGGGGGGAGTCCTCCTCCTAGTAGGAGTAGGACTCCCCTTTCCTAGTCCTACTAGGAAAAGAAGGGGGGAAGGAAAGAGAGGGAGAGGGAGAGGGAAAGGGGGCTGCGCCCCCCTCTCCTAGTCTAACTAGGACTCCTCCTAGGAGGGGGCGCACCACCTCCTGGCTGCTGCCCTCTCTCTCCCCTCAAGGCCCACTAAGGCCCAATACTTCCCCGGGGGGTTCCGGTAACCCTCCGGCACTCCGGTTTAATCCGAAACTTCTCCGGAACACTTCTGGTGTCCGAATATAGTCGTCCAATATATCAAT
The DNA here is from genome assembly GCF_018294505.1 of Triticum aestivum. NCBI lineage: Eukaryota > Viridiplantae > Streptophyta > Magnoliopsida > Poales > Poaceae > Triticum > Triticum aestivum. The sequence goes on from NC_057802.1 coordinate 222,113,436, forward strand.
CTTTACGTCTCGACCATTTCGAGACTCCTCGTCATGTCCGTGATCACATCCGGGACTCCGAACAACCTTCGGTACATCAAAACATATAAACTCATAATAAAACTGTCATCGTAACTTTAAGCGTGCGGACCCTTTGGGTTCGAGAACAATGTAGACATGACCGAGACACCTCTCCGGTCAATAACCAATAGCGGGACCTGGATGCCCATATTGGCTCCCACATATTCTACGAAGATCTTTATCGGTCAGACCGCATAACAACATACGTTGTTCCCTTTGTCATCGGTATGTTACTTGCCCGAGATTCGATCGTCGGTATCTCGATACCTAGTTCAATCTCGTTACCGGCAAGTCTCTTTACTCGTTCCGTAATACATCATTCCGCAACTAACTCATTAGTCAGAATGCCTGCAAGGCTTATAGTGATGTGCATTACCGAGTGGGCCCAGAGATACCTCTCCGACAATCGGAGTGACAAATCCTAATCTCGAAATACGCCAACCCAACAAGTACCTTTGGAGACACCTGTAGAGCACCTTTATAATCACCCAGTTACGTTGTGACGTTTGGTAGCACACAAAGTGTTCCTCCGGTAAACGGGAGTTGCATAATCTCATAGTCATAGGAACATGTATAAGTCATGAAGAAAGCAATAGCAACATACTAAACGATCGGGTGCTAAGCTAACGTAATGGGTCATGTCAATCACGTCATTCTCCTAATGAGGTGATCCCGTTAATCAAATGACAACTCATGTCTACGGCTAGGAAACATAACCATCTTTGATTAACGAGCTAGTCAAGCAGAGGCATACTAGTGACACTTTGTTTGTCTATGTATTCACACATGTATTATGTTTCCGGTTAATACAGTTCTAGCATGAATAATAAACATTTATCATGATATAAGGAAATATATAATACTTTATTATTGCCTCTAGGGCATATTTCCTTCAATAATGCCACCTTAACTTTGACATAGTCAAGCTCCCAAATCTCTTTGATGGTTCCATAGTATACCCTTTTATCAACTTCATCTACATTCATGCATTCTATTCGAACAGCGCTGTTCTAATATGAGGTATTCTGATCACGTTCCTCAGTGTAGAACATGTATCCATTTATATCATATGCTTGGTACGTCAACACCGTAGGTGATTGCTTTTGTGCCAATCATGTAGCAATGTCATCGATGGATCCTTATGCCAAACGATTCTTTAGCCATGCAACGTAGTTCTTAGTGTGCTCCTTCATCTCCACATCTGATGAAGGCACCATTGGTAAGAAGCTTTGGCGTATCCCCGCCAAGTGTTCTTCGGCATAAATGCTGAGAACTGGGCTGTTAAGCAGTACCGTCAAGTGGGCTTTCTCTGTCAATTCTCCGGGTGCAGCCATTTGCGTGCTAGCAAGGACCGGCTTACCTTCCAGCCTTCCCTCGTGGAGAGAGAGGGGCAAACCTATAGGTCTTTGTTTAATGTATTCGGTGCAAAACTCAACCACCTCCTCCGTGGTATAACCTTGTAGGATGCTTGCCTCTGGATGGTTTCGGTTCCGACAAAAGCGCTTCAGTATTCCCATGAACCGCTCGCTGGGATACATGTTGGGAAGAAACACAGGACCACAATACTTTATCTCGTCGACAAGGTGCACAGTGAGATGGACCATGACATCAAAGAATGACGGTGGGAAAAACATCTCTAGGTTGGAAAATATTCTTGCAATATCATCTTGCATATGATCCAACTCTTCAGGATCTACAACTTACTGCCATAGTTGGTTGAAGAAATCACAGAGATCAATGAGTGTGTTTCTTATATCTTTGTCCATCAAATTCTAGATGGCCACCGGGAGGATTTGTGTCAACATTACGTGGAAATCATGTGACTTCATGTGTCCCAACTTCATTTTACCTGAGCTCACATCCATGAGACTTGTGATGTTTGCGGAGTAGGAAGAGGGTGTCTTAACTAACAACAAATAGGTGAAGAACTGTGTTGCTTCTTTTGTACTGAAATTGTAACTCTGGCGAGCTTTGATGAATTTGTCATCATCTTCTGCTTCACTCTTGCGTTTCGATTGATCAGCAACCGTATCGAGCTGTGAACCGTCACCATCCTTTCTTTTACCTTTAATCTTGAGCAGAGTACCAAGGTTGCTTTCACATACGTTCTTCTATACGTGCATGACATCGATGCAGTGACGTACACGTAGAATCTCCCAGTAAGGTAATTTCCAGAACACCGATTTCTTCTTAAACACTTGACCCTTGGGTGTTTGTTTCACTGTCAAAGGGTGGTTCTTCCCAAGCAAAACATTAATTTTTTTAGCCATGTTGTGGACCACCACCCCATCATAGGGTCTTGGGCCCACACTTGACTCTGTCGTACCATCAAATTCAGCTTTGATCTTTCGGTATGGGTGATTTTTCCGTAAGAACCTACGATGACGCAAATACACGGTTTTGTGCGACTTGGGAAGTCTTCTTCTAGTTGTCCTATCCATGCATGTGACACACCCTACATCTCCCTTTGTTTTCTGCCCCAATGTGTTGCCTAATGCTGGCATATCTCTAATGGTGTGCACCAGCATCGCATGTAGATCGAAAATCTCACTTCTGTAAGCATCATAACATTTTACAGCAGGTGCATCTATCCACACTGTCAGCAGTTCTTCTACCAGTAGCTGAAAGTAAATGTCGATGTCATTTCCAGGTTCCTTTAGGCCTTGGATACGCACGCTCGGCAGACTTGGAGATGAATTTGCTAAGTGCGGCAATGCACCCCGTCAGACGCCACACATCTTTGACCGTCCTGGGTGCGTGGATCTGGTCGATAGCTTTGATCATGTCGGGATTGGCTTTGATACCATGATGGGACACAAATAACCCAAGTAGCTTGCCGGAGGGAACACCAAACACACACTTCTCCGGATTTAGCTTCAAGTTGATCTTGCGCAGATTAGCAAATGTCTCCTCCAAATCCTGGATGAGGGTTGATATGTCCTTGGTCTTGACCACAATATCATCCATATAAGCCTCAATGTTCCTGTGCAACTGTGGCTCAAAACCAATCTAGACTGCTCTTGCAAAAGTGGATCCGGCACTTTTTAATCCAAAACGCATGCACACAAAGCAGTACGTACCGCATGGGGTGATGAACGAGGTCTTCTCTTCGTCTTCCTTGGACATGAAGATCTTATGATACCCAGATTATGCATCCAGAGAGGAGAGAAAATCACAACCTGAAGTTGAGTCCACAATCTGGTTGATGCGCGGCAAGGGAAATGGGTCCTTCGGGCAAGCCTTATTGAGTGCGAAATCTATGCAAAGCCTCCATTTCCCATTAGTCTTGCGTACGACCACTGGGTTTTCTAACCATGTTGGATGTAATACTCCTCTGACCAGACTAGCTGCCTCAAGTTTCTTTATCTCTTCGGCTATAAACTGTTGCCTCTCCAAGGCGTGCTTTCGAACCTTTTGCTTGACGGGTCGGGCATGCAGGCATACAGCAAGGTGGTGGTCGATTACCTCCCTGGGAACACCGGGGATATCAGATAGTTGCCAGGCAACACATCGATATTCACCCGCAGGAAGGCAATGAGCGCGCTTTCCTATTTGTCATCTAGGGTGGCGCTGATAGTGAAGGTACCATCAACGCCAGCTAGCCCTGCCAGGACCTTCTTCACATGTGGTGTAGTGACCTTGGATTTCTTGCTGTTGGAACTATCCGGCAAGTCATCAACAGGTGCAGCGCACTCCGGAGAAGTATGCTTCCCGAATTCCTTGTTGGTGTCCCCGCTATCCTTCTTCTTTCCTCTATTTTCCTTGGCGGGGACTTCTGCTGCCGTGGCCTCTGCCGCGACTGCGTCCTGGTACATCTTATCAACGCAAATGAGCGCATCTTTCTCATTTGACAGAATGGAAATGACTCCTACCGGCCCTGGCATCTTCAAGGTGTTGTAGGCATAGTGGGATGCCGCCATGAATTTTGCAAGAGCTGGGCGTCCAAGGATCCCATTGTACGGTAGGGGAGGTCGACCACATCAAACACAACCTTCTGAGTATGATAGTTCAATTCTCCCCAAATGTCACTGGCAACATGATCTTTCCCTTAGGATGACTCCTGCCGGGATTGACTCCTTGAAACGTGCCCGTGACCTTTAGTTCTTCCTCCGCTATCTGAAGCTTGCTGATGACCTTTGGGGAAATTAGATTCAACCCGACCCCTCCATCAACCAACATCTTCGTGACCTTGAGGTTGCGAATCGTTGGAGAGACCAATAATGGCAAACACCCTACCGCGGTGGTGCGGTCAGGATGGTCCTCTTCGTCAAAGATGATGGGCGCGCGTGACCATTTGAGCAGCTTCCGAGACTCTGCCGCTGGCTCCACGGCATTGACCTCACGCCCCCACCGTTTAAGTTGGCGGTGAGAGGAGTGCAAAGATGCATATCCGTCAATGACAGGGCGTCAGTGGCCTTCTGGAATTCATGCTCGCTGGTTTCCTCTTCATCCCCTCCATCACTCTCATCATTGCAAACTTCCTTCTCTCGGCCCCTGGTGGGTTTTCCTTGGTTCCGAAAAGCCTTGCCGGGGCGATTTGCTTCACCGCCTCGGCCCTTCCGGCCAGTGCCATTCTGACCTTTTTCCTTATGACGCTTCTCATATTCAGCCCTCTGGCTCTTGACGAGCTGCCCAACCTGATGACACTCTTGGAGATCATGGCCCTTGGTCCGATGGATCTTGCAGCACGGCCCATCGCCTTTCCTAGCCCTTTCGGCAGCCGCAGCCTCCCGGCAGTCAGCGCACATGGAAGCTTCCTTGCTGGGGGCTTCAGCCTTAGCCTTCTTGCTGGTACTAAGTGTGCCCGATCCTTCGACGATCATCACTGACTTATCCTTGCGCCTCTTGTTGTGCTTCTTCCTTTTCTTCTTTAGACTGGTGGATTCATCGTCATCCTCTGAGTCGATGTCGATGCAATATTTCTCTCCAGGGAGTTTCCTTCCCTCCTCCATCCGAGCACACTTGTCCACCAAGGTGTAAAGCTCCTTCACAGTCTTGGGCAACAACACATTCATCTTGGAACGTATCCTGCGGTTGCGCACATTGGACTGGAAGGCATCTCTCACAGCTGTCGGGTGGATATTTGGGATATTTCTATGGACTCTGCTGAATCTCTATAAATACTTGCGGCGAGTCTCTCCTTCTTTCTGTTGGAGAAGCTGCAAGTCGCTGGGCTGTCCAGGTTCTTGATGGCTGCCCGTGAAGGCACCAATGAACTCATGGCATAGGTCAGCCCATGATGAAATGGAGTTCTCTGGCAGGTGCGTCAGCCAAGACCTCACATTGGACTTGAGTGTCAAAGGGAAGTAGTTGGCAAAAACCATCTCATCTCTTCCTCCGACAGCTTGAACAACGATGGTGTAGATGCTCAAGAACTCTACCGGGTTCAGCCTCCCATCATACTTCTTGGGTATCTCTGGCTTGAACGTGTGAGCGGATGGCCAATGGACTTGCCGCAGCTCACGAGTAAAGGCAGGGCACCCCACCTCGAAAGGCAGACACCCGCTATCTGTCGGCGTTCTGGGAACGGGGGTTCCCAGACTAGCCTGCCTGCGGCCCACGACGTGGCTCTGCGCGTGGGCCCGTACGACCCATCTTCATCAACAAGGCGTTCAAGACCCTCGCGAGGGGCCAAGCCTCGTGAGGCAGATGACACAAGACCTCCTCAGGAGAGGCCTCACCAGGTTGGCTCGCGAGGGGCGGAGAGATCAAGGCAAGGCAAACCTCGCGAGGTTCTCGTGACGTGAGCCATGACGATCAAGATCAGGCGGGCGCCGGCACATGCAGTGTCCTTGTTTCCCCTTTGGTGCTAAGGAAGCAAGCGCAGGCGCGGAGTACCGAGGCGTCAATCAAAGGTTTCCCTATCGGTGCAGCGAGACCAAGACCAGCAGGACGGCAAGACGGAGGTCATCATGGAGCCCAAGGGGGCGTCACCAGCAGAGCCTTTGGTAGCCGAAGACTGCTTTTGTCAGGATAAGCTGAACTAGTTGTCCCCTTTCAAATTGGCCATTGTTGGCAACCTTCCCGCTCAATATTTGGGGAGAGGACCAGGGCCTCTATAAATAGGACCAGCCACCACGATAGGGGAGGACAGAACCGGATCGGAAGCCAATCCTCACCCACACACAGAGCGCAAGAACACCTCAACCTCAGGAGGATGTTCTTCCCCTTGTAACTGTTCATCCATAGCCCAAGAGGCAATGCACCACCACCACACTGGAGTAGGGTATTACACCACAACGGTGGCCCGAACAGTATAAATCTCGCGTCCCTCGTGTTGTGAGTTCTTTGAGTTTGCCCTTGAGATCTTAGCAAGCTAGGACATGGATCGGTAGGGGGAGAACTTCGCGCGCACCCCAGAGTTCGAACCTTAAGGCTTTTGCCGGAACCCGTGATCCTACATTTGGCGCACCAAGTAGGGGTGCGCCAGAGCCTCTTCCCCACCAGTCGATCCGCTGACGCTCCGCGGTTTCGATGTCCGGCGACCCGAGGGCTGACGCCGACCGCTGGGCAGCCTGGCCCGCCCGGGCGGCACCGCCTACCCAGGAAGACCTCAACCCCGAGCTCCAGGCGGCATGGGTGCCACCTAACGCTGGTGGGCGCGGGCGGCGCGGCCAGGCGCCGTCCACCCTTACTCCAAGACAAGCGCGAGCTGCTGCAAGGGCCGCAAGCCATGCCGCGGCAACGACGCCACACACCCGGCGGCAGCAGGCGAACATGCGGGCCGCACTCACCGTGCCACAGGAGCTGCTGCGGTGCCGATTGATGGAGAGTGGCCGGGATGCGCTGCTAGAACGCGTCGCTGACCTGCTGGACGCGGGGGCGACGGGAGCGGCGCCCTTCTGCTATTATCTGACGCCTCAGGCGGCGGCTGGGTCCCACGGCGGGCCTCGCCGCGCCCGCGCGCGCTCGGGCGCACCCGGGGGCATCGTTGACATCAACACGATCCATGGTGGAGGGCGCCCTGCCATGCCCGCACCACCCCAGGTGGGCGCGGGCACGAGCGTTGCCGCATACGGACCCGTCAGAGCACTGCCCTGCCATCCTCAGGACGGCATGACAGGCCGGGCAACATGGAGCGTGGGGCACTTCGTCGAGGTCTTCGGGGCTGCGGCCTCGGTGGCCTATGTGCCCCGCATGATGGACCAGGAGTACACGCTGGAGGACGACCCCGGCTCGTTCCTCGGGCCAGGTTGGGAGGAGGAGGCGTTAGGAGTTGAAGCCTTCCAGGAGCTGCCAGAGAGCCCCACCAACTGCACCGTCGACAGTAGATACAGGGTACCACTAATCTCTCAGGAGCAAGCTTACGCTAACCATGAGTCGCATGGGGATCAGGTCACCACAGCGGCTGGCGGCCCCAGCTCGGCGGCCTCCCTTCCGCCAGGGGGAGTGCACTAGGGGCTGCAGGAGAGGGACGGGAGCCAGATCCCTCCCCGCCTCGCACGGAGCAAGGCGTCCCCCGGGGGTAGGCCCTCTGCTGGGGAGGTGCTGAAAAGCCTACCCCTGGCAGAGGACCCGTGGTCGCCGAGGGCGCCGCTAGCATCCCCTTTACCCCTTTGGTGTCGTCCTGGTTTCTGGTCGCCCCCAAAGGTGGTCGAGGGTGGCGCAAGGCGGGGCCCTCGTCTGGCGATATGAAGTAAGGCTCACGCCTATGAAGATCGCCGCTTGTGACAATCTCACGTAATAACGAGTGGGGCTGTACACGCCCCGGAGTCTCAGGAGTGCGGCCCTCGGGCCTCGGGGGCTCCCTCCCACATCCTAGTGGCAGCACTTAGCTCCGCGCTGGTGAGAAGACTCGAAGACAAGAAGACTAGACTAGGTGCTGGACGCGGCCATTTGCTTTGGATCCCTTTTCTGTAGCCTTGCCTTCTGGATTTGGATTTAAGCCGGAGTTGAATTTTTATTGATGCGCGCGGGGGTGCCTTTTCTCGTTCAAGCGATTTGTTGCTATCTGGTTCTTGCCTTACTCTGAAGCTCGCGCTCGCTGCCTCCCCCTCCCGGGCCCCTCGCGAGGGGGACTGGGCGCGGCACATGCACCACGCGCGTCGATCGACACTTGATCCTCGCGAGGCCCTCTCAAGCGAATCAGCAGACCCTTCAGGAGTTCCGCGGGAACTCATGACCTCGCGATCCAGTTCAGGGCCCGCCTCAGCTAAGGTAAGCCGCAACAACAAAACTTGCCACCAGACTCATGGATCCACAAAGGTGCACACTCGGCTTAGCATAGAAGAATAAAAAATGTGATTTGTTTACATGAGGGGCTCCCCCTCTCAAAATGCGCTTACAATCTTTAGGGGCCACGCCCAAGTTTTTGCGTACAGGGTAAAACAGGAGGGGAACATGGGATCAGCCAGATATGTCGCTCGCCACGTCTCCCAGGTCATCTTCAGATGCACCGCTGGCGTCGCCTCCACCTTCGCCGGCCCCGACATCACCGTCGTCAACCACATCTCCTTTGTCTGCCGCGACTACCACTGCGTCGTCCTCAGAAGTGAAGGCCCTGACCAACGCATCCACATTGTCCTCCACCCACCGCGCCAGGTCGCTCCGGATGGCCGCAGGTACGGGGGCAATGGCGGCGTCAAAGTCGAAGTCGGGGAAGGTGTTCTGAAGATGGCTGAAGACGCGGGAGAACGCGCGCCCGAGCAGGCCCTGGCTCCTCTCTTCCATGACCTGGCGAGCTCTATCGGATCGAGCTTCAAGACACGTCACCACGTCGGAGAAGAAGCGAAGATGGCTGGTGTAGTCGTCCGTATGGGGATGAGGGGCATTCTCGTCGCAGATATGGCCTAGCGCGGTGTTATCCCTGTTCTTGAGGACCTGGAGCATGGGGGCATGCTCGCGCTCCAATGTCCGCCGCTGAAGCACTTCCTCCCTGTTCTGCCGCGCAACGGCCTCAGCGTCATCAACCCATTTCTGAAGAGAGAGCAGCTCGGCGTGGGATGAGGCCAACCCCGCCTGCGCCGTGACAAGGGCGGCCGCTGTGGCCTCCTCGCGCCTCTCTACCTCAGCTAGCCCAGGCCTAAGGGCATCGGCCCTACCTGCAGCCTTCGTCTCCGCAAGCTGCAGCTTCAGGTCATGCCAACCCTCAAGACCCGCGCAAAACCTCGGCCACCCGGCGATCGACCTCCTCCTGAGCTTTGGCCTCGCGTGCACCAACGGCATCTTCCGCTTGGCCAACTTGACGCTCCCCCGTCTCCAACCACTCAAGCTTGAGGCTACGCTCCACGGCTTCCATCGCCATCGCCCCCTCAAGCCTCCGGATCTCTTCCTCTTCGGCGGGTGCCCCCCCTCATTGACGCAAGGGCGGCTTTGCGCGCCTCCACCTGCTGCTCCAAAGACGCGCTCTAGGCCTGGAGCTCCCACGCGCGCTTCTCTGCGGCCTCGCGATGGCGGTCAGCCTCACGAGCCTCCTCCAAAGATCGGGAGCAAGCTTCACGAGAAACCTTGAGGGACGCCTCGGCCCTCGCATTGTCAAGATCGCGATGGTGGCGGCCAAGATTGATAGCCACCCTCAGCTTACGCCATTCCCGCGCCAGCCGAAGACCCTCAGCCTTGAGGCGCGCGTCGACGTCCGCGAGTTCACCACCAAGTCGGTTCATCGCGCCCATCGCCTCGTGGAAGAGCTCGTGGCGAACGATGCTTTGTTCGTGCTCAAACTCAAGCCCACGGCCCACCTCGTCCTCCACCACGGGGGCTGCAGGTGGGGCGTGAAGCGGCGCACCCCCTCTCGGCAGGGGCTAGGGGCTGGTGCTACCCCAGGCGCCAGCCAGGCCTCGCGAGGGGCCCTAGCCAGTCGGGGACCTCTACTTGAAGAGGAGCCAAAGACCGAAGCCAACCAGCTACTTGAAGAGGAGCCGAAGACCGAAGCCAACCAGCTACTGTCCATGACCAGAGGAGGGGCCCTGGGAATGCCCGCAAGGCTCCAAGCCAGGCCGTGGAGAAAGGACGACGAGGCCAAAGATTCAAAGCGCCGTGGAGGCGAGCGCGCCTCTCCAACCAACCCTGCTCCAGGGACAGCATGCAGGCTCGGGGCGCTCAAGGCCAGCGGGGGAGTCGAGGAAAGAGGAGGTTGCTTCTCAGGGGACACAGCGGCCTTGATGGAAGGGACCCTGAAGAGCTAACGTTAGGAAGGGAAGCAGGACTAAAGAAATCACAAAGATACAGTACTTACTCATCGACGGTGATGTACCTCCTCCGCTTCAACGGCCCAAAGATACCGCTGCTGCTCGGGGATCCTTTCCTCTTTCAGAGCTCCTCGAAATCCACGCAAAGCCGACCGAATCGCTGGACGTGGCAGCCGGCACGGGGCGCAGCCGGGGAAGCGCACGGAGGGACAGCTTCAGGGGCGCCGAGCTGAGGAGAGCAGTTGGGCGCCGTCTGACCGCAACCCCCCGAGGCCTCCGGAGCTTCGGCATCCGGAGCCGCGTGCTGCATCGCCTCCGCGACCGACGCCCCAGGGGAGGAATCATGAGCTCCCAAGGATGACGCCCCAAGATCCCCAGGCGGCATATGCACCTCAGCACTCAGGCCACCAGCCTCCGGCGGAGCTCACTCCCCTGCATCCACACTCGGGATGAGCTCGGCGCTAGCGGCGAAGAAGGGAACCACATCGACGGGGTTCTCGCGGGGCCCCACCATGCCGTTCGGGCGCAGCCCCAACTCATCAAAGGAAGAGGCGCCACCGCGGGAAGAGCCCCGTGCGTCATCCGCGGGATGAAGGAGTTCAGCATGCCCGCCGAAGTGCCGGCGAAAATGGCGCACAGTCGTTGGGTCGTGACGGAGCTCCTTCTAACGTGATTAGAAGTTGAAGCGCGCCGCGATCCACGCAACTGTCGCCGCCGCCCACGCCAGCAGAAGCTTTGGTGCGCGCACAGCTGCTCCTCGACTTCCCTCCTGCTGCAGAGAAGCTTGACGAGTCGCCGTCGCCAACAAAGACGATCCACGACCGGCGGGGACCTCGGGTCGGCGCTCCACCGAGCCACCACATGCTGGCGCTGGGAGGACCGGGGGAGCTGCGGCCACGGTGCACTCTGCTCCTCCTCGCCAGCCGCCGCGGGCGTCCGCCTGTCGGGACGATGCTTGTGATAACATCTCTATAGCGTCGTCCGACCCGCAGACCCGCTGCGACCAGTGCCAAGTTCTTCGAGAACGAGCTCACGAAGATTCTCGGACCACTATTGAGCGCCGGCGTGATACACGCCACCAGTCGGACAAGCGGGCGGGACCCGCTATGGACCACCCAGCACCAGGGGCCTCCGGCGGCCTACCTTACGAGGTGGGCTGCCCGGCCTTTACCCGTGAGCTGCGGCAAGTCTAGTGGCCGTCCCACCGCACGTTCAAGCCCGACGTCGGTGAGAAGTACACTGGCAAGACCCATCCGTCCGAGTTCCTCAGCATCTACACCATCGCGATGCAGACGGCCGGAGCTCACGATGACAAGGTGCTTGCCAATTATTTCCCGCTGGCACTGAAGCCCAATGTTATGTCTTGGTTGATGCACTTGCCGGTGGATTCCATTTCTTCTTGGTCAGATCTGTGCCTTGAGTTTGTTGGCACCTTCACAGGAAGCCACCAAGCTCATGGCCAGGCCAATGATCTGCATATCATTCCCAGAAGGAAGGGGAAACCCTGCGCAAGTACATCCAGAGATTCAGCCGGGTGCAGTACAACATCCCCGACGTTCATCCCGCCGCTATGATCAGCACATTCAATCAGAAAGTGCGTAACCGCAAGATGCGCGAAGAGCTGGCGATGACCAAGGTTAAGGATGTGGCCGAGCTCTACGTTCTGGCCGATAGATGCGCCCGGGCTGAAGAGGGAAGGAAGTACCCCGGCGAAGACGCCGGTGCGGAAACCGACTCTACTGACGAAGACGCCGCCACCCCGACGAAGAAGGGCCGGCGTCACAACAAGAAACACAAGGGCAAAGCCGTACTTGCCGTCGAGGGGTCTGATGACACCGGCGCTGCCAAGAAGGTCAAGGCAGACGACCCCGACAAGGAGATTGCCGAGTGTGCCGCCTGCCGGGCCTTTGCAGCTGCCGACAAGCCAGGGGGCTCTGGCAAACAGTATTGCAAGATCCACCGCACCAAGGGCTACGACCTCCAGATATGCCGACAAGTCGAGCTGCTTGCTGAAAAGCAAAAGGCCGAGTATGAAAGGCGGGACAACGAGAAGGGTCAGGACGGTGCCGAGGGATTCGGCAAGAAGCGTGGCGGCCAAGGAAGCCGCCCCGGCAAGGACAACCAGCGAGAGAGGCCCGCCCGGGGTCGTGACAAGAAACAAGAAGACGATGATCGCGACGAGGATGACGAGTCCGGTGAGCAAGAGTTCCAGAAGGCTACGGAGGCTATGTGCATCGATGGTGGCGCCTCGCTGCGTACTTCTCGCCACCAGCTCAAGTAGTGGGCGCGTGAGATCAGCAGCGAAGCCGTCATTCGACACTCGAAAGCCGCTCAAATGGTCCAGCACGCCCCTCATCTTTGATGCCGAGGACCACCCTGACCGCACAACCGCGGTCGGGTGTTTGCCATTGTTGGTCTCACCAACGATACGCAACCTCAAGGTGAACAAGATGTTGGTTGACGGCGGGGCCGGCCTGAACTTGATCTCGCCCGTCGTAATCAAAAGGCTGCAAATTCCTGATGGGGACCTCGAGGAAACGGGCACGTTTCAAGCGGTCAATCCGGGGAGGAGCCAGTCGAAGGGGAAGGTCATGTTGCCCGTGACGTTTGGAGGAGAGTTGAACCATAGGACGGAGAGGATCGTCTTCGACGTGGCCTTGATCCCCGTGCCCTACAACGGGATCCTCGGCCGCCCGGCACTAGCTAAGTTCATGGCAGCTTCACACTACGTCTACAACATGCTAAAGATGCCCGGGCCATTGACCGTCATCTCCGTCCCCTCCGACAAGAAGGACGCGCTGATTTGCACCGACCAACTCTACCGGGAAGCAATTGTAGCAGCCGCCGTCAAGGCACCTACTCCTGCCGCTGAAGGCCCGGGAGGGAAGAAGAAGCCCGGCAAGACCTCTCGCACCCACTCCGGCAAGCACACCTCTTCGGTGTGCTGTGCTACCGTCGAGGACGTGCCAGAGAGCTCTACCGGCAAGAGCAAGAAATCCAAAGCCGAGCCACTGCAGACCGAGAAGGTGTCCGCCAGGGAGGATGGCACGAGAGGAGCCTTCACCATAGGATCCACCCTCGACAGCAAATATCAAGGTGCGCTCGTCACCTTCCTGCGGGCGAATGTCGACGTGTTTGCATGGCAAGCATCCGACATCCTCGGTGTTCCCAGAGAGGTGATTGAGCACCACCTAGCTGTCTGCCCTCATGCACGGCCCGTCAAGCAGAAGGTCAGAAAGTAGGCTCTAGAGAGGCAAGAGTTCATCACAGAGGAGATCAGGAAGTTGGAAGTGGCAGGTTTGGTGAGAGGAGTGCTCCACCCGACGTGGTTGGCCAATCCGGTAGTGGTGCGCAAGGCGAATGGGAAGTGGAGGCTGTGTATTGACTACACAGATATCAATAAGGCTTGTCCTAAAGACCCCTTCCCATTGCCGCGCATCGACCAGATTGTTGACTCCACGGCCGGGTGTGATCTGTTGTCATTCCTCGACGCCTACTCAGGCTACCACCAAATCTTCATGACAAGAGAAGATGAAGAGAAGACAACATTCATCACCCCATGCTGTACGTATTGCTTTTTACGGATGCCTTTCGGGTTGAAGAGTGCTGGCTCGACGTTTGCAAGAGCAATCCAAATTGGTTTTGAACCTCAGCTCCATAGAAATATGGAGGCATACATGGATGACATAGTGGTCAAAACCAAGGACGGGCCAACTCTTGTGCAAGATCTGGAAGAGACATTTGCCAACCTGCGCAAGATCAACCTTAAGCTGAACCCTGAGAAGTGTGTCTTCGGCGTTCCGTCCGGCAAGCTTCTCAGATTCTTTGTGTCCCAGCGCGGGATCGGGGCAAACCCAGACAAAATCAAAGCTATTGAGCAGATTGACGCGCCCAAGCGGATTAAAGATGTGCGTCGCCTCACTGGCTGTGTCGCCGCCATGAGCCGATTCATCTCCAAGTCCGCCAAGCGTGCCCTTCCCTTCTTCAAAATCTTGAGGAAGGCAGGCCCAATGGAGTGGACCCCAGAAGCCGAGGTGGCATTGCAGGATCTGAAGAAGTACCTTTCCTCCACGCCAATACTGGTTGTGCCTAAACCACAAGAGCCGTTGCTGCTGTATCTGGTGGCGACGAATCAAGTGGTCAGCGCCGCACTAGTGGCGCAGAGGGAGGTCGACAAAGAAGCAGTGGTGACGGTAGAACCAGCGGATGGCAAGCCAAAGACTCCCCCTGCAGGGCCTGATACTTGAAAAGCAAGGCCCCCGGCAGATTCTGATGCCACCGAGGCAGTGCCTGCGCAGCGGTTTGAGGTGGTGCAGAAGAAGAAGATGATGCAGCACCCGGTTTACTTTGTCAGATCCCTCTTGCAGGGGGCTAGGTCGAGGTACTCCGGTGTGCAAAAATTGCTCTTCGGCCTAATTATGGCCTCAAGGAAGCTGCGTCATTACTTCCAACACCACGAGATCACTGTCGTCACCCGCCTCCCATTGCAACGGATACTGCATAACCCAGATGCAACCGGAAGGATTGTGGAATGGGCCTTGGAGTTGTCAAGTTTTGGTTTGAAGTTTGAAAGTACCTCGACAATCCAGAGCAGAGTCTTGGCGGAGTTCATTGCAGAATGGACCTCAACGCCCGACGAACAAATCCAGGAAACCGCTCTCCCCGGCAAAGAAGCAGACCGCGACTGGATCATGTACTTTATGTCACGTCCCTAGCCTTGTTATGCACTTGGACTAGCTTGGTTGCTGCATCATGTCTAAATTTCATTTAAATTTGAATTGGGGATTGTTAAACCCTAGCACCAAAAGAATTCAACTAGGTTCAAAATAAAAATATTTTCAATGAACCCAAAATGCCTTTCAAAAATGTTCATTATTTATGGAAAAAGGTTAAAACCTTTACCAGAGGTCATGCACATTTTTCCAAGCCATTTATGGTCTTTGAATTAATCCATATTGTATTTGAATTGGGGCATTTAAATACTATTAATATTTTCTAATGCTCCAACAATTCTGAAAATAGTTAAGGGCCTCTGTAATAATTCATTTAATGCCCACAATTATTTTCAGGATTTATTAAAATGATTTGGGCTATAAACTAAATCAAAACAAAATAACAGAAATAGAAAACAGAAACAAATGAGAGAGAGAGAGAAGTGCTTACCTGTGCAGCCCACCAGAGCCGGCCCAGCTCCTGTGCTGGTCCAGCACTGTGCGGCCCAGCCCACCGCAGCCGCCACCGTCTTCAACCTCCTGCCAGTAGGCAGGAGGGCGTGTGCTCGCCGCACGCGCGCGCCACCTCCACCCTGCCTGGCTGCCCCCTCGTTGCCCTGGGCGCCTCCCGCGACGCCACGCACACCCCGGACCCTCTCACTCTCTCTGGACCCCTCCTCCTCCTCTGCTCTCCCTTCCTCTCGTCACCGAACGCACCTGAGAGCGCCGCTCGCCGTAGCCATGACCACCGGCCACCCCTTGTCCCGTGATCGTGCCCAGCAGCTCCGCAATCGGGCACCACATCCCCAAGCCGAAGGAAACGAGCCGGAGGACTGTGCTTCGTCGCCAACGTCCTCGTCTTCACCGCCGGCGCCCGGAGATCGTCTCCGTCGATTCGTCGGTTTCCGTCCGTCCCCGAGGCCACTGACTTTCTGCGCCGCCTCCCTGTGAGCTCCTCATCTCTCCTCTTTGCTCGCCTCCTCCGTTCCCGTCCTCTAGCCATCGTCCCACAAGTGCCCGAAGCCCGGCTCCGCCGGCCATGACGCCGCCGTGGCCACTGTCACATAGAGCTGCAACCGAGCACATAGCCGTGCTCAGCGCAACGCCAGAAGCCCAAAACCCCCTCCAGCTGCCCCTGCCGTGCTTCGCAACACCGAAACCGCCGAGACCCGAACTCCGGCCGCCGCCTTGCTCGCCGCCGGCGCTGCTCCCGGCCACCCGCTGCCTCCCGTCCGGTCCTTTGAATGCGGACAAGCAAGAGCTACTCCCCGGTGCCCTTAGCTCACCAAACCACCACCCGTAGCTCAAACCCGAGCCGAGCCGCCGTCGTTTTGGTCGCCGCCGGCAAGGCTCTGGCGACCGATGACGTGGCACCGTCATTAGGCGCTAACCCCGCTCCTTAAACTGCCCACAACCACTGACAGTGGGCCCCAGGCCTGGTCAAACCTCAGTCAGCGCTGCGTTTAACCGGGATTAGCCCTGTGTCGCTGACGTGTGGCCCCCACACGTCAGGTTTGACCTGGGTCAACCCAGTTGACCGCTGACACAGGCATGACGCAATTAATCCTTTTCTGGATTTAAAATAATTCAGAAATTCCAGAAAATGCCCTAAACTTCTAAAATTCATAGAAATTCAACCGTAGCTCCAAATGAAACAAATTATATATGAAAAATGATCAGAAAAATCCAATCTATCCATCTGTACCATCTCCATGCATGTTAGAACAACTTATGACTAATGTTTAGGACAATTCAATTAAATGGCATTTAAGAAATCACATATGGAGTTTGAATTTGAATCTTTGATTCAAGCCAACTCCATTTAACTTGCTGCTAGTTGCATTAGCCCAAACCACAGCATATTGCAATGTCATGATCATGCATCATATTGTGCATTGCATTGATTGTATTTCTTCTCTGTTGCCGGTGTTTGTCCCCCCTCAATAGACGATGTTCCGACGTTGTGATCGCTGACACTAATGAAGACTCAATGCTATCTTCAGAAGTGCCAGGCAAGCAAAACCCCCTTGTTCATTCCGATACAATCCCACTCTCTCGCTCCTGCTCTCTTTTACTGCATTAGGACAACAACGATTCATCTGTTACTTGCTGCGGTAGCTGAACCCCTTTATCCTCTGCATGACCTGTCATTGCCACAGTAAATAGATGAAACCCACTAGCATGAGTAGGAGTTGTTTGAGCCCTGATGTGCCTACTCATTCATGCTTGTTTGTCATGCCTGCTATTGCTTAGGGTTGTGTCAGGTCTGATTCATCGGGAATGAATTGGAATGTGGTGAACATGTCCTACTGTGTGAGAGCTAAGTGTGTGAACACGATTTGGTAAAGGTAGCGGTGAGAGGCCATGTAGGAGTACATGGTGGGTTGTCTCATTGAAACCGTCCTCAGGAACTGAGTTCTGTGTTTGTGATCCATGAACAGTTACTACCACACATTGGAATGCTTAAGTGCCCCTCTCGACTTATTAATCAACCTGATCTCTGTCCAGGAGTTGCAACTAGTTTCTGGTGTTTGTAGGTAGTGTTAGTAGTCTACCAAGTGGTACCCGGTACAGGTGGGCTTGGGACAGACTAGGCACCGTGGCACGGTGTACCAAGCGTAGATCCATCCGTCGAGGTGGGCTTGGGAACCCTGTTCACATCGTTTGGGGCCGTGAGCGACACCCCGGCCGGATCTCCTTGCGGATGGAACCCGAATAGGCGATAAACCTGGACTAGAGACTTGTGTGGTTAGTCAGGTCGTGGCCGACTCCCTCGCCAGGCTTCCGCTTGAAGGTTGCCGAGGTACACGACGTGTACATGGTGGTAAGTGGCGAGAGCGTGTGTGACGAAGTACACCCCTGCAGGGTTAACATCATCTATTCGAATAGCCGTGTCCGCGGTAAAGGACTTCTGGGTTGCCTGTACAGTTCATAGACAAGTGAAAGTGGATACTCTAAAATGCGCAAGATAAGCGTGAGTGCTATGGATGGCGTTCTCGTAGGGAGACGGGAGCGGATCCATAGTGGTGTATTGATATGGTGAATATGTGGACTCGTGTGCGCCACCTCAAAAGAGTTACTTGCAGTCGTAGTTCAGGATAGCCACCGAGTCAAAGCTGGCTTGCTGCAGTTAAACTCCACCACCCCCTTTGTTGATACCGATGCATATGTAGATAGTTCTGATGTAAGTCTTGCTGGGTACATTTGTACTCACGTTTGCCTATTTTATGTTTTGCAGAGAGACGTCAGTCTCGCTAGTAGTTCCGTGTGGACTTCGACGTTTAGCTTGATACCTCAGCTACGATCTTGTGCCCTCGGCAGGATCTGGTAGATAGTCAGGCTTCTCAGCCTTTTTCATTTGTAGATGTCTGTACTCAGACATGTTAAGCTTCCGCATGTGCTTTGACTTGTATGCTCTGAATGTTGGGTCATGAGACCCATGTTTGTAATATCTGGCTCTTCGGAGCCTAATGAATAAATACTCTGAGTCGTAGAGTCTTGTTGTGATGCCATGTTGTATTTGCACATATCGAGCATATTGTGTGTATGATTGAAATGCTTGGTATGTGTGGGATCCGACAATCTAGTTGTCTATCCTTAGCAGCCTCTCTTATGGGGAAATGTAGTCTAGTGCCTCCTTGAGCCATAGTAGTCCGCTACAGCCCGGTTCACCGGAGTCCTGCTAGCCCAGCACTACTGCTCTGGACACTTGACTGGCCGGCATGTGTTTCATATCGTTCCTGTGTCTGTCCCTTCGGGGAAATGTCACGCGGTGACATCCGGAGTCCTGCCTAGCCTGCTACAGCCCGGGTTCCCGGAGTCCTGTTAGCCCAGTGCTACAGCCCGGATTCGCACGCTGCTGACCGACACGTTCGATGTTGATTCATGTATGCCTGTCCCCATACGTTAGTGCCGCTTTGGGTTCACGACTAGCCATGTCGGCCCGGGTTCTCTGTCATATGGATGCTAGCGACATTGTCATATACGTGAGCCAAAAGGCGCAAACGGTCCCGGGCCATGGTAAGGCGACACCCGTGGGAGTACCGTGCGTGAGGCCGCAAAGTGATATGAGGTGTTACAGGCTAGATCGGTGTGACTTGGAATCGGGGTCCCGACAGCTTTGGTATCAGAGCCTGACTGCCTGTAGGATTACGAAGCCAAACTGGTCGAAGTTGAGTCTAGAAATGCTTTAGTTATATAAGGGAATTGATTGTGGAAGGGAACGTAAGGCTCTTTTTACTCCTTTACCTTATGCCCTTCTGATCTGAGTCACCCTCTTCTCTTCTACGGGGATTAAGAACTAGGCTTCTCATCTTTCTATCAGGATCACGTGTTACTAATCTGTAGACTCGTAGGATTGTTGGTCTGAAGCCTCAGTTTAGTTTCTACTACTTCCGTGTGTTGATAGCTGATCTCGGAACCTTGATATTATGATGTTGAGTGGTTATGCCACCATTTTGCAGGATATCTCAAATCCTTTTGAGCTTTTACAGCCGTTATGTTGTCCGAGTCATCCCAGGTTTCTAAACAATCTGATGCATTTGCAAATCCTTTCCCTCTGTTTCTGCATCCCTTTGGGCCAGATTAAGCACACTACCGGTGCGTTGAGGCACTCTATTGCCTCGGTATATATGTTGGAGCTACTATTATGACCCTAGGTGTTTTAGGGAGTCACCCAGTAATCTAGCCATGTTTTGTGTTCCCGGTGTGATGAGTCTGGCCATCTTTCTCGAAAGCATCCCGTGATGCCATTTAGTTAGTAGGCATTCTATTTCTGGGTTCTTGAACCCAAGATTTTCCCTACCTACTTCATGTTGATAGTGTTTGCTAGTTCCTTTAGGATATTAGTAACCTTTGTGATAGTCTTCGAGGTCTGTGGTATATCGTTCTTCCAAATACCATGAACCATTCTTGGCAGAAGTTCTTTTAACCAAAAGATCACCACCAGGGCGCTCTTGAGGAGTACTCCATTCAAATTGTGATTCTGCCAGTCCTTCCTCCTCTGCATGGGTTATCCGGAAGAAATATGTTGAATTTGTTCGACATACTAATTCATGCATCCACAACTCAGAGAAACATATGTTCCTTCGGGTTGTCCCTCTTCAGTTATTTTCTGGCCCTCGTCTATCAATTGATAGTCAAGACTAGTTGTACATCCGTGTTATCGATGCGTACTATCCTTGTGGTCCATCAAGCCGTTCTATTTCGGCATGACTAGGAGAAACAAACTCCAGTACCTCTTCCATCTTTGGGATTGGGTCAAAGTAGTTGTATTCCGCAGACCAAAATGCCAATCCAGCTTTTGCTCTGCTCTACCTTGGAGCGTTGCCATCTTTATGTCAAGAGTGTCATGAGAATTGCACCACCTCTTATGAATTCTTGACGCAGTGATACTTCTTGCCATCATTATTCATTCCTCGGTCCCGTGTTGTCGCAACCGGAATACCGACAAGTGGACAGTGATGTGTGAAATCGATACTCCTAGCAACCCCGTTGCTTGGTAGTTAATGGACAACAATCTCATTCTTAGCGTGTTGGTTATTCAATCACCATCCTGAGATTGATCGTGTTACCTAGTGCTTATTTCCGGTGCACTTTTCGATCAATGAGTTAGGATAGTGTCAGTCCTTGCTTATTCGGTCATATCGTCTTGCCCTGAAAAGCAAGATTGTTCTCGAGCTTAGCAACATATCGGTGGTAAGTGATTTTCCGAATATCTTCTCGGAAGTATCACCAGGTTGTCACCTGACCCCTATGTTGAACTCGTGATCAAGTTGGTTTCCTGTAAACCCCCCTTCTCCAAGAATCCGTGTTGGATACCCCTGAGCTAGTTGGTTAAGCCAAACAACAACTTGGAGAGTTGGAAGATAAAAGCTTGCCTGACTTGGTTCTTTCCAAAGGATATCTCTTGTGTGTGTTTGTTGTAGAAAGATGATTTCTTCAACGATTGGTCCTCGTGATCAATTAATGGACCTATCCTCTTAACCAAACTTTGATTTGAGTATGGGCTATTACCAAATCAAATCAGAACCAACGATGTTCGTAATGTTGTCTTACTCGTGGTTGATTCCTCGAGCATACACCATTACATCTTTTGGTCTGACCAATGCTATCATCATGTTCACATGGTGGTGGAAGTCCAGTGATATGGAAATTCTGATGAGTTGTTGTTGAGCCCATCAGCAGCATTTTGTCTCCCCCATGATTCATGTTGAACATCAACCTAGTGTTGAAAACTTTGTAACCATTGCCTTCATGTTGTTCATGAGGTATATGTTTGGTCCAAGAAGTGGCTTTCTCCAAGTTCACGTGCATTAGGTGCAACTTGCCGTCGTGAATTCGAGAAAGTTAGTTTTGCTTCCTCTGGAATCATCCCAAGTCAGTCATGCACATGCGAAGTATACCATGGCTTGAGAGATTAGCTACCTCCATCCCATCGGTATTTCCTAGCACACCAAGCCACTGATTGATTTGTTCAAAGAAAAGAAGTTCATGCGCTACTCCTGAAGGGCCCGGACGGACATGCACAAGACTTCGTTATCTTAATGATGGTTCCCAACCAGAGCTCGGCAGTGTTTTCTTGTAAGACTACTATGTGGTCATGCTTGTCTGGGACAGCGTGTTCACATGTTGTAGCAGAACCAGCTCATGTTTTGGAGCTTGCTATCATAGTTCATCCCCTGAGAATCTCGCAACGTCATCTCGTCAGTTGGTGTTGCAAACCTTCATTTTTCTTCCTAGACTCGATGAGTCTAGAATATCCTACCACCAACCAGATCTGAATCTCGGGCAGATGTGACGGTTGGAACGTTTCCCAAGAGCTATAATATTGGTCTCTCGGTAACCGGTAGAGTGGATGTCGTGGCCAACACACCCAACCGGAAGTCCTATTATTATAGTATCTTGATTGATAAAGTTGGCCACCTCCCCATAAGTATTTCGTAGGATTTGCTCCCTAGTTGTTCCTTATGGATTTTTATATTTTCCGAAGTCCGACCTTTTACTTGATGTTCTAGATATCAAACCATATCTATGAATGGGATATGCTAGTGCATCAAGGAGAACATTAGAAGCGGAGTGCTAAATGTCTCTCGGTCGATCATCCAGATTTGCTACTTTGGCATTGCTAAGGAAAATTCTGAGAAAGTGATGTCCTCCTTTGCACCTGCATCCTCCATCACCGTTCATCATGGTAGTATGATGTGTTGCCAGGATCCTTGACACGGATGTCGGTAGAACCTTGATGAATATGGAATTGCTCAAGTTCTTGTGTGCACGCGCAAGCAAAATCATCCCTTGCGTTGTCTTCAACAAGGTAGTCCACATCGTCCATTCTAGCCCGAGTGTGTCGTTCCTCCGAACTCCTTCAAACGGTCGTTTGCGAATTGCCTTAGGCTGGTATGAAGAGTTTCAATGATCTCTGAATCAAAAGTAATTCTTTTTGCCACTTAAGGGAATATTGCTACGAGCCACCTTCCCTAAGGTGCCCCGTTATGGAATCATGGCAATTATCTCCTCGCTACTTTGAAACCATGCACCATCCTACCTAAGCGTGGGATTGTTGCCACCAAATCAAATCTCATCGTTTGTTCTTCCATCCCTCTCGATGTGTTTTGAGTCTCAACTCGAGATGTTTTAACATCTCATTCCGCGAGTTGATCCTGTATAGCTCGATCTTCGAGAAGATCAATCCTGTAGAGTTCCCTCTCTTCCGTCTTCATAGTTGGATGAAGCTGTCGAAAGAAAATATGTCAAGATCAAGATGATGCAATGAATCAACATCTTCGAGAAGAACAATTGGATCATGAAGATTATGTTACTTTGCGTTCCCCTTTCATCTTACCCTACGCTTGAATCTCGGGACGAGATTTTTGTTTAGTGGGGGTGAGTTGTCACGTCCCTAGCCTTGTTATGCACTTGGACTAGTTTGGTTGCTGCATCATGTCTAAATTTCATTTAAAGTTGAATTGGGGATTGTTAAACCCTAGCACCAAAAGAATTCAACTAGGTTCAAAATAAAAATATTTTCAATGAACCCAAAATGCCTTTCAAAAATGTTCATTATTTATGGAAAAAGGTTAAAACCTTTACCAGAGGTCATGCACATTTTTCCAAGCCATTTATGGTCTTTGAATTAATCCATATTGTATTTGAATTGGGGCATTTAAATACTATTAATATTTTCTAATGCTCCAACAATTCTGAAAATAGTTAAGGGCCTCTGTAATAATTCATTTAATGCCCACAATTATTTTCAGGATTTATTAAAATGATTTGGGCTATAAACTAAATCAAAACAAAATAACAGAAATAGAAAACAGAAACAAATGAGAGAGAGAGAGAGAAGTGCTTACCTGTGCAGCCCACCAGAGCCGGCCCAGCTCCTGTGCTGGTCCAGCACTGTGCGGCCCAGCCCACCGCAGCCGCCACCGTCTTCAACCTCCTGCCAGTAGGCAGGAGGGCGTGTGCTCGCCGCACGCGCGCGCCACCTCCACCCTGCCTGGCTGCCCCCTCGTTGCCCTGGGCGCCTCCCGCGACGCCACGCACACCCCGGACCCTCTCACTCTCTCTGGACCCCTCCTCCTCCTCTGCTCTCCCTTCCTCTCGTCACCAAACGCACCTGAGAGCGCCGCTCGCCGTAGCCATGACCACCGGCCACCCCTTGTCCCGTGATCGTGCCCAGCAGCTCCGCAATCGCGCACCACATCCCCAAGCCGAAGCAAACGAGCCGGAGGACTGTGCTTCGTCGCCAACGTCCTCGTCTTCACCGCCGGCGCCCGGAGATCGTCTCCGTCGATTCGTCGGTTTCCGTCCGTCCCCGAGGCCACTGACTTTCTGCGCCGCCTCCCTGTGAGCTCCTCATCTCTCCTCTTTGCTCGCCCCTCCGTTCCCGTCCTCTAGCCATCATTCCACAAGTGCCCGAAGCCCGGCTCCGCCGGCCATGACGCTGCCGTAGCCACTATCACATAGAGCTGCAACCGAGCACATAGCCGTGCTCAGCGCAACGCCAGAAGCCCAAAACCCCCTACAGCTGCCCCTGCCGTGCTTCGCAACACCGAAACCACCGAGACCCGAACTCCGGACGCCGCCTTGCGCCGCCGGCGCTGCTCCCGGCCACCCCGCTGCCTCCCGTCCGGTCCTTTGGATACGGACGAGCAAGAGCTACTCCCCGGTGCCCTTAGCTCACCAAACCACCACCCGTAGCTCAAACCCAAGCCGAGCCGCCGTCGTTTTGGTCGCCGCCGGCAAGGCTCCGGCGACCGATGATGTGGCACCGTCAGTAGGCGCTAACCCCGCTCCTTAGACTGCCCACAACCACTGACAGTGGGCCCCAGGCCTAGTCAAACCTCAGTCAGCGCTGGGTTTGACCGGGATTAGCCCTGTGTCGCTGACGTGTGGCCCCCACACGTCAGGTTTGACCTGGGTCAACCCAGTTGACCGCTGACACAGGCATGACGCAATTAATCCTTTTCTGGATTTAAAATAATTCAGAAATTCCAGAAAATGCCCTAAAATTCTAAAATTCATAGAAATTCAACCGTAGCTCCAAATGAAACAAATTATATATGAAAAATGATCAGAAAAATCCAATCTATCCATCTGCACCATCTCCATGCATGTTAGAACAACTTATGACTACTGTTTAGGACAATTCAATTAAATGGCATTTAAGAAATCACATATGGAGTTTGAATTTGAATCTTTGATTCAAGCCAACTCCATTTAACTTGCTGCTAGTTGCATTAGCCCAAACCACAGCATATTGCCATGTCATGATCATGCATCATATTGTGAATTGCATTGATTGTATTTCTTCTCTGTTGCCGGTGTTTGTCCCCCCTTAGTAGACGATGTTCCGACGTTGTGATCGCTGACACTAATGAAGACTCAATGCTATCTTCAGAAGTGCCAGGCAAGCAAAACCCCCTTGTTCATTCCGATACAATCCCACTCTCTCGCTCCTGCTCTCTTTTACTGCATTAGGACAACAACGCATTCATCTGTTACTTGCTGCGGTAGCTGAACCCCTTTATCCTCTGCATGACCTGTCATTGCCACAGTAAATAGATGAAACCCACTAGCATGAGTAGGAGTTGTTTGAGCCCTGATGTGCCTACTCATTCATGCTTGTTTGTCATGCCTGCTATTGCTTAGAGTTGTGTCAGGTCTGATTCATCGGGAATGAATTGGAAAGTGGTGAACATGTCCTACTGTGTGAGAGCTAAGTGTGTGAACACGATTTGGTAAAGGTAGCGGTGAGAGGCCATGTAGGAGTACATGGTGGGTTGTCTCATTGAAACCGTCCTCAGGAACTGAGTTCTGTGTTTGTGATCCATGAACAGTTACTACCACACATTGGGATCGCTTAAGTGCCCCTCTCGACTTATTAATCAACCTGATCTCTGTCCAGGAGTTGCAACTAGTTTCTGGTGTTTGTAGGTAGTGTTAGTAGTCTACCAAGTGGTACCCGGTACAGGTGGGCTTGGGACAGACTAGGCACCGTGGCACGGTGTACCAAGCGTAGATCCATCCGTCGAGGTGGGCTTGGGAACCCTGTTCACATCGTTTGGGGCCGTGAGCGACACCCCGGCCGGATCTCCTTGCGGATGGAACCCGAATAGGCGATAAACCTGGACTAGAGACTTGTGTGGTTAGTCAGGTCGTGGCCGACTCCCTCGCCAGGCTTCCGCTTGAAGGTTGCCGAGGTACACGACGTGTACATGGTGGTAAGTGGCGAGAGCGTGTGTGACGAAGTACACCCCTGCAGGGTTAATATGATCTATTCGAATAGCCGTGTCCGCGGTAAAGGACTTCTGGGTTGCCTGTACAGTTCATAGACAAGTGAAAGTGGATACTCTAAAATGCGCAAGATAAGCGTGAGTGCTATGGATGGCGTTCTCGTAGGGAGACGGGAGCGGATCCATAGTGGTGTATTGATATGGTGAATATGTGGACTCGTGTGCGCCACCTCAAAAGAGTTACTTGCAGTCGTAGTTCAGGATAGCCACCGAGTCAAAGCTGGCTTGCTGCAGTTAAACTCCACCACCCCCTTTGTTGATACCGATGCATATGTAGATAGTTCTGATGTAAGTCTTGCTGGGTACATTTGTACTCACGTTTGCCTATTTTATGTTTTGCAGAGAGACGTCAGTCTCGCTAGTAGTTCCGTGTGGACTTCGACGTTTAGCTTGATACCTCAGCTACGATCTTGTGCCCTCGGCAGGATCTGGTAGATAGTCAGGCTTCTCAGCCTTTTTCATTTGTAGATGTCTGTACTCAGACATGTTAAGCTTCCGCATGTGCTTTGACTTGTATGCTCTGAATGTTGGGTCATGAGACCCATGTTTGTAATATCTGGCTCTTCGGAGCCTAATGAATAAATACTCTGAGTCGTAGAGTCTTGTTGTGATGCCATGTTGTATTTGCACATATCGAGCATATTGTGTGTATGATTGAAATGCTTGGTATGTGTGGGATCCGACAATCTAGTTGTCTATCCTTAGCAGCCTCTCTTATGGGGAAATGTAGTCTAGTGCCTCCTTGAGCCATAGTAGTCCGCTACAGCCCGGTTCACCGGAGTCCTGCTAGCCCAGCACTACTGCTCTGGACACTTGACTGGCCGGCATGTGTTTCATATCGTTCCTGTGTCTGTCCCTTCGGGGAAATGTCACGCGGTGACATCCGGAGTCCTGCCTAGCCTGCTACAGCCCGGGTTCCCGGAGTCCTGTTAGCCTAGTGCTACAGCCCGGATTCGCACGCTGCTGACCGACACGTTCGATGTTGATTCATGTATGCCTGTCCCCATACATTAGTGCCGCTTTGGGTTCACGACTAGCCATGTCGGCCCGGGTTCTCTGTCATATGGATGCTAGCGACATTGTCATATACGTGAGCCAAAAGGCGCAAACGTTCCCGGGCCATGGTAAGGCGACACCCGTGGGAGTACCGTGCGTGAGGCCGCAAAGTGATATGAGGTGTTACAGGCTAGATCGGTGTGACTTGGAATCGGGGTCCCGACACTTTAATGGGGCTTTCTCGCTACAAGGCGTCGGTGCCGGTGTGCTGCTTGCCGCACCCACCGGAGAGCACCTCAAGTATGTGGTCCAGATGCACTTTCCCAGGGAGATGTCCACCAACAACACCGCGGAGTACGAGGGGCTGCTTGCCGGTCTCAGGATCGCGGCAGACCTCAGGGTTAAGAAGCTCATCGTCAGGGGTGACTTGCAGCTTGTTGTCAGACAAGTCAACAAGGATTACCAGAGCCCATTGATGGAGGCTTACGTAGATGAGGTGAGAAAACTGGAGGAGCGCTTCGACGGTATCCAAGCGGAGCACGTCCCCCGGACAGAGAACGACGTCGCCGATTACCTGTCGAAGCGCGCTGCATTCAAGCTACCTGTGGAACTAGTTACCTTCTTGCTCCGGTTGACTCAACTATCCGTCGAACCATCAACAGGGCAGAACAAGCGGAGGAAGTCAGGTCCCAACAAGTACTTTCCTACCGAGCCCCCTGGGGCTGCCGGCAAGGGTGCTGCCGTGGACGCTGAGCCTGCCAAAGGCCAACTGGCTCCGGCAGGGCGTCAAGCCCTGGCCGTGGAGACAGCCGCGCCCATGCCTGAGGAAATGCCTTTGGTCCTTGCTGTCGAGCCTCAGGCTCTGTCATGAGCACAGCATACTTTCCGGTTCATCCAAATAGGGGAACTTCCTGAGGAGTAGGAAGAAGCGGAAAAAGTAGCCCGCCAGTCCGCCCTGTACCAGTTCGTCGACGACGTCCTGTACAAGAGAAGGCCAAACGGCGTGAAATTGAAGTGCATCCCCCAGGAGGAAGGACTGGAGCTGTTGGCAGAGATACACGGAGGCATATGTGGCTCCCACATAGGATCGAGGGCCCTTGCCGGAAAGGCGTTCCAGCAAGGTTTCTTCTAGCCCACCACCCTCCAGGATGCGACAAAACTAGTAACCAAGTGTGAAGCGTGTCAGTTCCATTCAAAGAAACTTCATCAACCAGCTCAAGTGTAATACCCCGGATGTAACTTTCCATATTTGTAACTCCAACTCTTGCCATTTTCGGCTTTGTGTTATGATATTCCCTCCGTGGTCGGGTTTTGTCTTTCAATTTGCATTTTTTTCATGTCTTGCATTTCATAAGATGTCATCATGTGCATCTCATTTGGCATACGTGTTCGTCTCATGCATCCGAGCATTTTCCCCATTGTCCGTTTTGCAATCCAGCGCTCCCACCTCCTCCGGCGCACCCCTCTTGTTTCTTTTCGTGAGCGGGTGTCAAACGTTCTCGGAATGGACCGAGACTTGTCAAGTGGCCTTGGTATACCACCGGTAGACCACCGGTCATGTTTCGTTCTATTTGGAGGTCGTTTGGTACTCCAACGGTTAACCGGGTAACCGCAGATGCCTTCTATGTGTTGCAGCAACCCCCCCCCCTCAAAACCAGCCCAAAACCCACCAAACTCTCTTCCATGCTCTAGGTCGTTCGATCACGATCGTGTGGGCGAAAACCTCACCTCATTTGGACTCTCCTAGCTCCCTCTAGCTATATATATGCATCCCCTCCCGAAAACATTCGCAGATCAAACCCTAAAAATTCTCCCCGCCGCCGCCGGACAAATCTCCCACCGGCGGACACATCCGCCGCTGCAGCCGGCCTCTCCCGCGCTGCCACGTGGCGTGCCCGCGCCCACATCGCCGCCGGCCGGCGGGGCCCGTCCGCGGCCCTCCCGGCCCGCGGGCCCGGCGCCCTCCTCCTCCCGCACGACGCCGCCCTGCGCCGCCGCCTCCGCGCCGTCGCCCGCCGTCGCCCGCCGCCTTCGCCTCCCGCCGGCGCCATCGCGCCCGGCACCGGTCGACGCCGCCGCCGCGGACGCCGCCTCCGTCGCCCGGCGCCCCTCCGCCGGCAGGCGCCTCCTCCTCTCCTCTCCACCGCGCCCGCGCCCCGAGCACCGGCCGCCGTCTCCACCTCCTCCGGCGACCTCCGGCGAGCGCCCTCGTGCCAGATCCGATCGGGCGCCCTCCTCGGTTGACTTTTTCTTCCCCCGAATTTCCTATGTTTTTTGTATTTTCACATTATATACCCCTGTTCATCATGGCATAACTCTCTGCATATAGCTCCGTTTCGCGCGTGTAATATGTCAAATTGTTCGCCTCATGATGCTCTACATTTTTTTCAATTGCACCATGTTCATTATAGTCCATCTTGATGCCCAAATCTCTGGTGCAAGAGTGCTAGTTGCTGTTGTCTGTTGTTACTTAGCAGAACTTGAAGATTTGTTATTTTTGTATCATTTAATCTGTGCATCTTATGGGCATGAGCTCTACATGTGTTTTGTTGTATGCCATGCCATCTTTCCAGTGGTGTATGCCATGTATTTTTGTGATCTCTGTGGTGACTATCACAAGCATGCAAACTAGGCTCCGTAATGTTTCTGATTTCAGGGACTTAGTAATTTCTCTTAAGTCTTTGTCTGCTGTTATTTTGTTGCCATGTAAACTTGATGCTACAGAGAGATCCATGCATATGTTGGAGATATTCAGTAAGTATGGTTTGTAGATATTGTTGTAATTGATCCATTCCTGCCCTTGTTTGCATTTCTAGAGTGCGATAGCATGACTCAATCTTGCTCTACTTTTGCTATAAAATATTTCTGGCAGATTGTTTACGTGTTATTCAAATTGGCCAAGCTTATTGTAGTTGATCCATACATGCTATGTATTTTCTCTTGCCATGGATAGCTTAATAAACATGCAATCTTTCTGTAGGTATGCTTGTTTTGTCATGCATTGCTTTGTGGTGA
The DNA here is from genome assembly GCF_018294505.1 of Triticum aestivum. Classification (NCBI taxonomy): domain Eukaryota; kingdom Viridiplantae; phylum Streptophyta; class Magnoliopsida; order Poales; family Poaceae; genus Triticum; species Triticum aestivum. The sequence goes on from NC_057802.1 coordinate 222,143,145, forward strand.
GTGCATCAAGCTCACCAAGATGCCTTCATATTATTGTTTCTGCCATGCCAAGTCTGAAACGTGTTAACGGAACTTGCTATGTTCACATGGTTGCCATCGTATCTTCTTGTCCTTTTTGGCTTATGGTCAGTAATGTACTTTTGTCATATGAATTTAGTAGAATACTTCCATGCCTTGTTTTTCCACGTTAAGTTCATGTAGCATGTTGATTTCGTGCTCTGAAGATTGCTATCTGATGCTGTTTCAGTCATGGCCAGTAATTGCACCAACTCTGTGAACCTGTTATCTTTTGCACTTTTGCCATGCTTATTTGAGCTTGTTATGTTGTGATCTAGCTGTAACTCAGTGTTCATCTTTTGTCAAGCATCTCCTGTAGATGACAGCAATATTCTTTGTTGCAATGTTGGAGTGCGGTAACATTGTTACTTGTTGCATTTTAAGTGCTATCATGCTGTTAATCGAAGATTCGTGTAATTTTTGTTTTGCTTGCTATTTGCAAACCGTGCATCCGTTTCCGGTGACCTTTATATCGATTTCAACCGAAACCATCTCATCTTTCCAGTGGCATGCTTGGTTTTCCAACTCACTTCCTTGTTCATCTTTTTCCTTCCGGAGCACGCATATGCATCACATATCATATCTGGCATATCATTCATGTATTGCATCATGTTGCTTGTGCATTTCCCGTGATTGATTGTGGTTCCGTTGCTTGTGTTCTTGTCTTGGGTAGAGCCAGGAGACGAGTTCATGAACGAGGAACCTGTTGAGTACGCTTCCGAGGATCAAGCTCTCGACAACTCTGAGAACCTTGCAGGCAAGATGACCACCCCTCGAAATCACTTCTATCTTTGTTTTGCTAGTTGTTCGCTCTATTGCCATGCTGCGCTACCTATCACTTGCTATATCGTGCCTCCCATATTGCCATGACAGCCTCTAACCATCCTTTCCTAGCAAACCGTTGTTTGGCTAAGTTACCGCTTTTGCTCAGCCCTTCTTATAGTGCTGCTAGTTGCAGGTGAAGTTGAAGTTGGTTCCTTGTTGGAACATGGATATGTTGGGATATCACAATATCTCTTATTTAATTAATGCATCTATATATTTGGTAAAGGGTGGAAGGCTCGGCCTTATGCCTGGTGTTTTGTTCCACTCTTGCCGTCCTAGTTTCTGTCATACCGGTATTATGTTCCTTGAGTTTGCGTTCCTTGCGCGGTTGGGTGATTTATGGGACCCCCTTGATAGTTCGCCTTGAATAAAACTCCTCCAGCAAGGCCCAACCCTTGGTTTTACCATTTGCCACCTAAGCCTTTCCCCCGGGTTTTCGCGAGCCCGAGGGTCATCTTATTTTAACCCCCCCTCCCGGGCTAGTGCTCCTTCGACTGTTGGTCCGAACTGAGTAGACTGCGGGGCCCCCACGTGGAAACTCGAGGTCTGGTTTTACTCGTAGGATGTCTCATCCGGTGTGCCCTGAGAACGAGATATGTGCAGCTCCTATCGGGATTTGTCGGCGCATCGGGCGGCTTTGCTGGTCTTGTTTTACCATTGCCGAAATGTCTTGTAAACCGGGATTTCGAGACTGATCGGGTCTTTCCGGGAGAAGGTTTATCCTTCGTTGACCGTGAGAGCTTATGATGGGCTAAGTTGGGACACCCTGCAGGGTAATATCTTTCGAAAGCCGTGCCCACGGTTATGAGGCAGATGGGAATTTGTTAATGTTCGGTTGTAGAGAACTTGTCACTTGACCCAATTAAAATACATCAACTGTGTGTGTAGCCGTGATGGTCTTTTCTCAGCGGAGTCCGGGAAGTGAACACGGTTTGAGTTATGAATGACGTAAGTAGGAGTTCAGGATCACATCTTGATCATTACTAGATGACGATCGCTCCGTTGCTTCTCTTCTCGCTCTCTTTTGCGTATGTTAGCCACCATATATGCTTAGTGCCTGTTGCAGCTCTACCTCATCACACCATCTTTTCCTATAAGCTTAAATAGTCTTGATCTCGCGGGTGTGAGATTGCTGAGTCCCCGTGACTCACAGATTCTACCAAAACAGTTACAAGTGCCGACGATGACAGTGCAGATGATGGGATCGACCTCAACTGGGAGTTTGATGAGGAATGTGGTCGTTACTATGTGTCTTTTCCTGATGATCAGTAGTGGAGCCCAGTTGGGACGATCGGGGATCTAGCATTTGGGGTTGTCTTATTTTCATTTGGATCTTGACCGTAGTCGGTCTATGTGTGTATTTTGGATGATGTATGAATTATATTTATGTATTGTGTGAAGTGGCGATTGTAAGCCAACTCTTTATCCCATTCTTGTTCATTACATGGGATTGCGTGAAGATGACCCTTCTTGCGACAAAACCACAATTCGGTTATGCCTCTAAGTCGTGCCTCGACACGTGGGAGATATAGCCGCATCGTGGGTGTTACAAGTTGGTAATCAGAGCCATCCCCGACTTAGGAGCCCCCTGCTTGATCGAATCCCTGGCATTGTTGAGTCTAGAACAAAAATGTTTTGAGTCTTAGGATTATATATATCGGAGAGTAGGATTCTTTTTACTCCTCAGTCCCTTCGTCGCTCTGGTGAGGTCTCCTGACGTGGAAATTTTGACTATTCTCTCCTCAAATTTCACCAAAATTTTTTTTTGGATCACGCGGGTATCTTAGAATCGTTCCGATGGTTTTGTGACGAGAACATTGTTCTTGGTGCCTCCTGACATTTAGGGGTTGTGGCAGTGTCCCGGGGAGTTGAGCTCCGAGGTGTTGTCGTCACAATTTTATCGTTGCAGTTCTGGAATACCTGAGTTTCGCCGACATCGAAATCTCTTTTATGCAGTTGTTGGTGAGATCACCTCGACGCCACCCAGTACTGTGGCGGGAGTTCGGGAGTATTGCCATAACTCGTATAACGGATGTTTTTCGAAGGTTGAGGTACACGATTTCCGAAGGTTTCTTGGTTATGTGATGAAAATGGATACAGCTGGATCTAGGGATTGCTAGTTTGGGTGATATATTTTGTGTCCCCTGTATCCCTAACACCAGATTGCATAACCAGAAAGATTCGGGAGTTTATAAGTGGGAATTCAAGTACCTCTTAGGATATCTTTCCGACAGACGCATGATATGAGATTGGGGTTCGACGTCTAGTGGTCCGCCTTTCCACGGTTGGTTTTACAGTGGTCTCGTAGTGTCTTAAAGAGTCCTTGGCTATGCCGACTCGGGGAAGCTTCGTATGTCATGTGCACAACCTTGTACATGATGGTGCTGTACGATTGAGCCTGTGTGGGCCCCACCACGAAAACTTTGGACGAAATCTCTATCATATGTTTGTTCCGGCTTATTCTGCAAGCCAATACTTTGTTTTGTTTTGAACTGTGATATTCGAGTTGCTTCGAAATCAAATGTTGATTCCATATCTTTTTTCTAAGTGGCTTCTCAACTTAATGGAAGTGTGATGATTAACTATGGAATTCATTCGTTCATCTTCGTTCGAATGTTTTTTGTGAAGACTATATGTTGCAATTTCTATCCGTTGATTCTACTTGTCTATTTGTCTATCAAGATGCTAACGGATGTCACCCTCTTCAGGATGGCTCCGCCAACGCGTCATAATCCGGATCACAATGAAGGGAGTCAAGTGAACCCTCCGCCACCACCTCCGCCTCCGGAGGCATGGCAAGATATCATGGCAGCCACCAACGCTAATGCTCAGATGATTCTGCAACTCTTGCAAGAACGCACCCAAGGGCAAGGCAATCAAGGAAATCAAGGCCAAGGCAACAATCAGCCTCAGTTCGCTACCCTCAACCAGTTTCTCGCAAATCAGCCCAAGTCTTTCAGCTACTGTGCCGAGGCCACGGATGCCGATGATTGGCTCGTGGACATCAACAAGCATTTTGAATGTAGCAATGTCAGGCCTGAGGACTATGTCAAGTTCGCTTCTTTTCAGCTCAAGGACCAAGCTGCTGATTGGTATCAACAATACAAAGATTCCAGAGGAGGTCGTGTTATCACTTGGACTGACTTCTGTCGGGACTTCAAAGCGCACCACATTCCACAAAGTGTTGTTGAGAGCAAGCGTGAGGAGTTCCGCAATCTCAAGCAAGGCAACATGTCTGTGTATCAATTCAACATCCAGTTTCAGAAACTTGCTCGCTTCGCTAAACAACACGTTCCTGATGAAAAGATCATGATCTATCACTTCAGAGGTGGCCTTAGAGAGGATCTGCAGTTAGCTCTCGTTCTTGTTGAGCCTACTCAGTTTGATCAATTCTATAACATGGCACTGAAGCAAGAGGCTGCTCAGCTCAAGTGTGAGGCTTCTAAGAAGAGAGTCAGAGACGCAGTTCAGTCTTCTTCTTCCTCACTTGTGGCAGCTAAGCAACAGAAGTTCTGGTTACCTCCTCCTCCTCCGTTTCGTCAGCCTTACCAGCAGAAGAACAAAGGTGGCCATTGTTCTTCCAACTCTTCCAACTCTGGCTATCAGAACACGTCTCAGAATCAAGCTCCAAAGTCGAATGCTCCTTATCATCGTCCACTCTCAGAGGTGACTTGCAACAAGTGTCAGCAGAAAGGTCACTATGCTAACAAATGCTTCAACCAAAGGCGCCTTCCGCCTCCTCCTCCTGTCAGATCTTCCAGCAATGCAGTGGTCAAGCATAATTCCAAGTTTGCAAAGGTGAACATGATGAATGCAGCTCAAGCGGAGGAATCGACTGATGTGATAATGGGTAATCTCGCAGTTAATGATATTCCTGCAAAAGTCTTATTTGATACTGGTGCATCGCATTCTTTCTTGTCATACCCATTTGCATCGAAGCACAATGTTGACACAGAGATTTCATCCAAAGTTATGCAAGTTGTTTCTCCGGGAAAGCTTTTGACTTCTAGTTTGGTTGTTCCCGATGTTTCCATCAAGATGGGGAACTATAAATTTCTGTCTTCTCCAGTTGTTCTTGGTGATTCGGATATTGATCTAATTCTCGGGATGGACTGGCTTTCTAAACACAAGGCTCAACTTGATTGTGCTGCCAGGGAAATTCAATTGACACACTCTTCTGAGGATGTTATCATTTATGCCGCTCGTGATGAAACCATTCGGTTATTTTCTCTCAATGAGAAGGGCGAATTGAATGCCATCTCCCAAATTCCAGTCATTTGTGAGTACCAAGATGTCTTTCCAGAAGAGCTTCCGGGTATGCCTCCTCACCGGCGAGTTGAGTTCGTTATCGATCTTGAGCCGGGCACGGAACCCGTTTGCAAGCGTCCATACAAGCTTGGACCCAAGGAGCTGAAGGAATTGAAGAGACAGCTCGATGAACAAGAGCGTCTGGGTTTGATCAGACCGAGTTCATCTCCATCGGGTTGTGGTGTTCTTTTTGTAAAGAAGGATGGCACGGACCGACTTTGTGTCGACTACCGTCCATTGAACAAGAAGACAATCAAGAACAAGTATCCACTTCCCAACATCAATGAGCTATTCGAGCAACTCAAAGGTGCTAAAGTATTCTCCAAGCTTGACCTTCGCATGGGTTATCATCAAATTCGCATTCGTGAAGAAGATATTCCCAACACAGCATTCAGAACAAGCTTCGGTTCTTATGAATATACTGTCGTGTCTTTCGGCCTTGTCAATGCTCCTCCAACTTTCTCTCGGATGATGAATTTCATCTTCAACCCCTATACCAATGAATTCGTCCTGGTGTCTCTCGATGATATCTTGGTCTTCTCCAAGAATAAGAAGGACCATGCCAAACATTTGCGATTGGTGCTCGACAAGCTCAGAGAGTATCAATTCTATGCAAAGTTCTCAAAATGTGAGTTTTGGCTTGATGAAGTTCTTTACCTTGGTCACATCATCTCTGCCAAGGGCATCGCTGTTAACCACGAGAAGGTGTCCGCAATTGTGAAATGGGAACCTCCTCAGAATGTCAAGCAGCTCCGCAGTTTTCTTGGTCTTCCAAGCTAATGCCGAAGATTCGTTGAGAATTTCTCTAAGATTGCAAACCCTCGTTCCAACCTCCTCCAGAAGCATGTGAAGTATATCTGGTCTCCTCAGTGTGACGTTGCTTTCAACACTCTCAACGAGAAACTAGTCACAGCTCCTGTCTTGACTCCTCCTGATGAATCCAAGCCATTTGAAGTTTTCTGTGATGCTTCTCTCCAAGGTCTCGGTGCTGTGTTAATGCAAGAGAAGAAAGTTGTGGCCTATACCTCTCATCAGTTGAAGCCCAATGAAAAGAACTACCCCACTCACGATCTTGAGTTGGCGGCAGTTGTCCATGCAACGTGGAGACAACTCTTGTTGGGAAGACAAGTGGACATTTTCACCGATCACAAGAGTCTCAAGTACATCTTCACTCAGCCCAACCTCAACCTCAGGCAGACTCGATGGGTCGAAACGATTCAAGAGTATAATCCGAGTATTGAATATACTCCAGGCAAGGCCAATGTCATTGCAGATGCTTTAAGCAGGAAGGCTTATTGCAACAGCTTAATTCTCAAGCCATTCGAACCGGATCTTTGTGAAGCTTTCCGCAAGCTGAATCTCCAAGTTGTTCCTCAAGGCTTTCTTACCAACCTCATAGTCTCTCCTACTTTGGAAGATCAAATTCGTGAGGCACAACTTCTTGATGCCATGGTGAAGAAGGTGAAACGTGGTATCGACAAGGGTCTTTCCAAGTACAAGTGCTATCGCATTGATGACAGAGACACTTTATTCTTCGAGGACCTGATTGTGGTTCCTAAAGGTGATCTAAGGAAAGTCATAATTAACGAGGCGCACAATTCTCTTCTTTCCATTCATCCTGGAAGTACGAAGATGTATCATGACCTCAAGCAGTCGTACTGGTGGACTCGAATGAAGCGAGAAATCGCGCAATTCGTGAATGAATGTGATGTCTGTCGAAGAGTGAAAGCAGAACACCAACGACCAGCTGGTCTCCTACAACCTCTTGCTATCCCAGAGTGGAAGTTTGATCATATCGAAATGGACTTCGTGACTGGTTTTCCCAAGTCCAAGCACGGAAATGATGCTATCTTCGTTGTCATCGACAAGCTTTCTAAAGTGGCCCATTTCCTTCCAATCAAAGAATCTATCACAGCAGCTCAGTTGGCAGAGCTATACACCTCCATAATTTTCTCCCTGCACGGCATTCCACAATTGATTTCTTCAGATCGTGGAAGCATCTTCACCTCTAAGTTCTGGGACTCCTTCCAGAAGGCCATGGGCACCAACATTCGCTTCAGCACAGCTTTCCATCCTCAAACTAGTGGCCAAGTCGAGCGAGTCAATCAAATTCTTGAAGATATGCTTAGGGCTTGTGTCATTTCCTTTGGCATGAAATGGGAAGATTGTCTTCCATATGCTGAATTCTCCTACAACAACAACTTCCAAGCAAGTTCGGGCAAGGCCCCATTCGAGATTCTCTATGGCAGAAAGTGCCGTACTCCTCTCAATTGGTCAGAGACTGGTGAACGCCAACTTCTTGGCAATGACTTAATCACATAAGCTGAAGAAATGTGTAAAGTCATCCGTGAAAATCTCAAAGCCGTGCAATCGCGACAGAAGAGTTACAATGATAGTAAGCACTGTGATGTGGCTTTCGAGATCAGAGACCATGTCTATCTCCGCGTCTCTCCAATGAAAGGCACTCGTCGCTTCGGTATCAAAGGGAAGCTTGCCCCTAGATACGTGGGTCCTTTCAAGATCATTGGGAAAAGAGGCGACCTCGCCTATCAACTTGAGCTTCCTTCCAACTTCGCGAACGTGCACGATGTGTTCCACGTGTCACAGCTCCGCAAGTGCTTCAAGACGCCTGAGCGCACCATCAACTTCGAAGAGATTGACCTTCAAGAAGATCTGTCTTATCATGAGCACCCCGTTCCTATTCTTGAAGAAACTGAGCGCAAGACTCGCAACAAGTCAATCAAATTCCTGAAAGTGAAGTGGTCGCACCATTCCGACCGGGAAGCCACCTGGGAACGCGAGGATCATCTCCGTTCCGAATATCCAGAGTTCTTTCAGTCCTAGATCTCGGGACGAGATCCTCTCGTAGTGGTGGAGTGTTGTAACACCCCGGATGTAACTTTCCATATTTGTAACTCCAACTCTTGCCATTTTCGGCTTTGTGTTATGATATTCCCTCCGTGGTCGGGTTTTGTCTTTCGTTTTGCATTTTGTTCATGTCTTGCATTTCATATCATGTCATCATGTGCATCTCATTTTGCATACGTGTTCGTCTCATGCATCCGAGCATTGTCCCCGTTGTCCGTTTTGCAATCCGGCGCTCCCACCTCCTCCGGCGCACCCCTCTTGTTTCTTTTCATGAGCGGGTGTCAAACGTTCTCGGAATGGACCGAGGATTGTCAAGTGGCCTTGGTATACCACCGGTAGACCACCGGTCAAGTTTCGTTCCATTTGGAGGTCTTTTGGTACTCCAATGGTTAACCGGGTAACCGCAGATGCCTTCTGTGTGTTGCAGCAAAAACCCCCTCAAAACCAGCCCAAAACCCACCAAACTCTCTTCCATGCTCTAGGTCGTTCGATCATGATCGTGTGGACAAAAACCGCACGTCATTCGGACTCTCCTAGCTCCCTCTAGCTATATATATGCATCCCCTCCCAAAAACATTCGCAGATCAAACCCTAAAAATTCTCCCCGCCGCCGCCGGACAAATCTCCCACCGGCGGACACGTCCGCCGCTGCAGCCGGCCTCTCCCGTGCTGCCACGTGGCGTGCCCGCGCCCACATCGCCGCCGGCCCGCCGGGGCCTGTCCGCGGCCCTCCCGGCCCGCGCGTCCGGTGCCCTACTCCTCCCGCACGACGCCGCCTTGCGCCGCCGTC